>NW_027277571.1:0-26916 GCF_030028105.1 Mobula birostris
TACTATTTGTATTGTCTAAGCATTGCATGCACTGAGATAACAACTTTTTTGTGTTGATGTCTACAGCCATGAAACAACTTTCAAACTACTCACAATCATGTGGAAAGTTAACCTAAGGTGTTTCCATTAGGTTTGCAGTAGGTGCTTTGTGTAAAATTGAATTGTATACTATTTGTATTGTCTAAGCATTGCATGCACTCAGATAACAACTTTTTTGTTTTGATGTGTACAGCCATGAAACAACTTTCAAACTACTCATAATCATGTGGAAGTTAACCTAAAGTGTTTCATTAGGTTTGCAGTAAGTGTTTTGGTGTAAAATTGAAAAGTATACTATTTGTATTTTCTAAGCATTGCATGCACTCAGATAACAACTTTTTTGTGTTGATGTGTACAGCCATGAAACAACTTTCAAACTACTCATAATCATGTGGGAAGTTAACCTAAGGTGTTTCCATTAAGTTTGCAGTAAGTTCTTTGGTGTAAAATTGAAATGTATACTACTTTTATGTCAAAGCATTCTATTCACTGTGAAATCAACTTTTTTTGTCTTTATGTGCACAGGTATGAAACAACTTTCAGACATCTCAGAATCATGTGGGAAGTTAATCTAAGTTGTTTCCATTAGGTTTGCAGTAAGTGCTTTGGTGTAAAATTGAAATGTATACTATTTGTATTGTGTAAGCATTGCATGCACTTAGATAACAACTTTTTTGTGTTGATGTGTACAGCCATGAAACAACTTTCAAACTACTCATAATCATGTGGAAAGTTAACCTAAAGAGTTTCCATTAGGGTTGCAGTAAGTGCTTTTGTGTAAATTGAAATGTATACTATTTGTATTGTCTAAGCATTGCATGCACTGAGATAACAACTTTTTTGTGTTGATGTGTACAGCCATGAAACAACTTTCAAACTACTCATAATCATGTGGGAAGTTAACCTAAGGTGTTTCCATTAGGTTTGCAGTAAGTACTTTGGTGTAAAATTGAAATGTATACTACTTTTATGTCAAAGCATTCTATTCACTGTGAAATCAACTTTTTTGTCTTTATGTGCACAGGTATGAAATAACTTTCAGACATCTCAGAATCATGTGGGAAGTTAACCTAAGGTGTTTCCATTAGGTTTGCAGTAGGTGCTTTGGTGTAAAATTGAAATGTATACTATTTGTATTGTAAAAGCATTGCATGCACTGAGAAAACAACTTTTATGTGTTAAGTGTACAGCCATGAAACAACTTTGAAACTACTCATTATCTGTGGGAAGTTAACCTAAGGTGTTTCCATTAGTTTGCAGTAAGTACTTTGGTGTAAAATTCAGATGTGTACTACTTTAATGTCAGAGCACAGTAGTACTGAGAAAGTAACTTTTTTGTCTTGATGAACTGAGGCATGAAACAACTATAAACCTAGTCATACTCATCTGGTAAGTTAACCAAATGTGTTTGCATTAGGTTTGCAGTCAAGACTTTTGAGTATAATTGAAATGTATACTACTTTTATGTCAAAGCATTCTATTCACTGTGAAATCAACTTTTTTTGTCTTTATGTGCACAGGTATGAACAACTTTCAGACATCTCAGAATCATGTGGGAAGTTAACCTAAAGTGTTTCCATTAGGTTTGCAGTAAGTGCTTTGGTGTAAAATTGAAATGTATACTATTTGTATTGTCTAAGCATTGCATGCACTGAGATAACAACTTTTTGTGTTGATGTCTACAGCCATGAAACAACTTTCAAACTACTTACAATCATGTGGAAAGTTAACCTAAGGTGTTTCCATTAGGTTTGCAGTAGGTGCTTAGGTGTAAAATTGAAATGTATTACTATTTGTATTGTCTAAGCATTGCATGCACTCAGATAACAACTTTTTTGTTTTGATGTGTACAGCCATGAAACAACTTTCAAACTACTCATAATCATGTGGAAAGTTACCTAAAGTGTTTCCATTAGGTTTGCAGTAAGTGTTTTGGTGTAAAATTGAAAAGTATACTATTTGTATTGTCTAAGCATTGCATGCACTCAGATAACAACTTTTTGTGTTGATGTGTACAGCCATGAAACAACTTTCAAACTACTCATAATCATGTGGGAAGTTAACCTAAGGTGTTTCCATTAAGTTTGCAGTAAATTCTTTGGTGTAGAATTGAAATGTATACTACTTTTATGTCAAAGCATTCTATTCACTGTGAAATCAACTTTTTTGTCTTTATGTGCACAGGTATGAAACAACTTTCAGACATCTCAGAATCATGTGGGAAGTTAATCTAAGTTGTTTCCATTAGGTTTGCAGTAAGTACTTTGGTGTAAAATTGAAATGTATACTATTTGTATTGTGTAAGCATTGCATGCACTTAGATAACAACTTTTTTTGTGTTGATGTGTACAGCCATGAAACAACTTTCAAACTACTCATAATCATGTGGAAAGTTAACCTAAAGAGTTTCCATTAGGGTTGCAGTAAGTGCTTTTGTGTAAAATTGAAATGTATACTATTTGTATTGTCTAAGCATTGCATGCACTGAGATAACAACTTTTTTGTGTTGATGTGTACAGCCATGAAACAACTTTCAAACTACTCATAATCATGTGGGAAGTTAACCTAAGGTGTTTCCATTAGGTTTGCAGTAAGTACTTTGGTGTAAAATTTGAAATGTATACTACTTTTATGTCAAAGCATTCTATCACTGTGAAATCAACTTTTTTGTCTTTATGTGCACAGGTATGAAATAACTTTCAGACATCTCAGAATCATGTGGGAAGTTAACCTAAGGTGTTTCCATTAGGTTTGCAGTAGGTGCTTTGGTGTAAAATTGAAATGTATACTATTTGTATTGTAAAAGCATTGCATGCACTGAGAAAACAACTTTTATGTGTTAAAGTGTACAGCCATGAAACAACTTTGAAACTACTCATTATCATGTGGGAAGTTAACCTAAGGTGTTTCCATTAGTTTGCAGTAAGTACTTTGGTGTAAAATTCAGATGTGTACTACCTTAATGTCAGAGCACAGTAGTACTGAGAAAGTAACTTTTTTGTCTTGATGAACTGAGGCATGAAACAACTATAAACCTAGTCATACTCATCTGGTAAGTTAACCAAATGTGTTTGCATTAGGTTTGCAGTCAAGACTTTTGAGTACAATTGAAATGTATACTACTTTATGTCAAAGCATTCTATTCACTGTGAAATCAACTTTTTTGTCTTTAAGTGCACAGTTATGAAACAACTTTCAGACATCTCAGAATCATGTGGGAAGTTAACCTAAAGTGTTTCCATTAGGTTTGCAGTAAGTGCTTTGGTGTAAAATTGAAATGCATACTATTTGTATTGTCTAAGCATTGCATGCACTGAGATAACAACTTTTTTGTGTTGATGTCTACAGCCATGAAACAACTTTCAAACTACTCACAATCATGTGGAAAGTTAACCTAAGGTGTTTCCATTAGGTTTGCAGTAAGTGCTTTGGAGTAAAATTGAAATGTATACTATTTGTATTGTCTAAGCATTGTATGCACTGAGATAACAACTTTTTTGTGTTGATGTGTACAGCCATGAAACAACTTTCAAACTACTCACAATCATGTGGAAAGTTAACCTAAGGTGTTCCATTAGGTTTGCAGTAGGTGCTTTGGTGTAAAATTGAAATGTATACTATTTGTACTGTCTAAGCATTGCATGCACTCAGATAACAACTTTTTTGTTTTGATGTGTACAGCCATGAAACAACTTTCAAACTACTCATAATCATGTGGAAAGTTAACCTAAAGTGTTTCCATTAGGTTTGCAGTAAGTGTTTTGGTGTAAAATTGAAATGTATACTATTTGTACTGTAAAAGCATTGCATGCACTGAGAAAACAACTTTTTTATGTTAAAGTGTACAGCCATGAAACAACGTTGAAACTACTCATTATCATTTGGGAAGTTAACCGAAGGTGTTTCCATTAGTTTGCAGTAAGTACTTTGGTGTAAAATTCAGATGTGTTACTAACTTAATGTCAGAGCATAGTAGTACTGAGAAAGTAACTTTTTTGTCTTGATGAACTGAGGCATGAAACAAGTATAAACCTAGTCATACTCATCTGGTAAGTTAACCAAATGTGTTTGCATTAGGTTTGCAGTCAAGACTTTTGAGTACAATTGAAATGTATACTACTTTTATGTCAAAGCATTCTATTCACTGTGAAATCAACTTTTTTGTCTTTATGTGCACAGGTATGAAACAACTTTCAGACATCTCAGAATCATGTGGGAAGTTAACCTAAAGTGTTTCCATTAGGTTTGCAGTAAGTGCTTGGTGTAAAATTGAATGTATACTATTTGCATGTCTAAGCATTGCATGCACTGAGATAACAACTTTTTTGTGTTGATGTCTACAGCCATGAAACAACTTTCAAACTACTCACAATCATGTGGAAAGTTAACCTAAGGTGTTTCCATTAGGTTTGCAGTAGGTGCTTTGGTGTAAAATTGAAATGTATACTATTTGTATTGTCTAAGCATTGCATGCACTCAGATAACAACTTTTTTGTTTTGATGTGTACAGCCATGAAACAACTTTCAAACTACTCATAATCATTTGGAAAGTTAACCTAAAGTGTTTCCATTAGGTTTGCAGTAAGTGTTTTGGTGTAAAATTGAAATGTATACTATTTGTATTGTCTAAGCATTGCATGCACTCAGATAACAACTTTTTTGTGTTGATGTGTACAGCCATGAAACAACTTTCAAACTACTCATAATCATGTGGGAAGTTAACCTAAGGTGTTTCCATTAAGTTTGCAGTAAGTTCTTTGGTGTAAAATTGAAATGTATACTACTTTTATGTCAAAGCATTCTATTCACTGTGAAATCAACTTTTTTGTCTTTATGTGCACAGGTATGAAACAACTTTCAGGCATCTCAGAATCATGTGGGAAATTAATCTAAGTTGTTTCCATTAGGTTTGCAGTAAGTGCTTTGGTGTAAAATTGAAATGTATACTATTTGTATTGTCTAAGCATTTCATGCACTGAGATAACAACTTTTTTGTGTTGATGTGTACAGCCATGAAACAACTTTCAAACTACTCATAATCATGTGGGAAGTTAACCTAAGGTGTTTCCATTAGGTTTGCAGTAAGTGCTTTGGAGTAAAATTGAAATGTATACTATTTGTATTGTCTAAGCATTGTACGCACTGAGATAACAACTTTTTTGTGTTGATGTGTACAGCCATGAAACAACTTTCAAACTACTCACAATCATGTGGAAAGTTAACCTAAGGTGTTTCCATTAGGTTTGCAGTAGGTGCTTTGGTGTAAAATTGAAATGTATACTATTTGTACTGTAAAAGCATTGCATGCACTGAGAAAACAACTTTTTTATGTTAAAGTGTACAGCCATGAAACAACTTTGAAACTACTCATTATCATGTGGGAAGTTAACCTAAGGTGTTTCCATTAGTTTGCAGTAAGTACTTTGGTGTAAAATTCAGATGTGTACTACCTTAATGTCAGAGCATAGTAGTACTGAGAAAGTAACTTTTTTGTCTTGATGAACTGAGGCATTAAACAACTATAAACCTAGTCATACTCATCTGGTAAGTTAACCAAATGTGTTTGCATTAGGTTTGCAGTCAAGACTTTTGAGTACAATTGAAATTTATACTACTTTTATGTCAAAGCATTCTATTCACTGTGAAATCAACTTTTTTGTCTTTATGTGCACAGGTATGAAACAACTTTCAGACATCTCAGAATCATGTGGGAAGTTAACCTAAAGTGTTTCCATTAGGTTTGCAGTAAGTGCTTTGGTGTAAAATTGAAATGTATACTATTTGTATTGTCTAAGCATTGCATGCACTGAGATAACAACTTTTTTGTGTTGATGTCTACAGCCATGAAACAACTTTCAAACTACTCACAATCATGTGGAAAGTTAACCTAAGGTGTTTCCATTAGGTTTGCAGTAGGTGCTTTGGTGTAAAATTGAAATGTATACTATTTGTATTGTCTAAGCATTGCATGCACTCAGATAACAACTTTTTTGTTTTGATGTGTACAGCCATGAAACAACTTTCAAACTACTCATAATCATGTGGAAAGTTAACCTTAAGTGTTTCCATTAGGTTTGCAGTAAGTGTTTTGGTGTAAAATTGAAAAGTATACTATTTGTATTTTCTAAGCATTGCATGCACTCAGATAACAACTTTTTTGTGTTGATGTGTACAGCCATGAAACAACTTTCAAACTACTCATAATCATGTGGGAAGTTAACCTAAGGTGTTTCCATTAAGTTTGCAGTAAGTTCTTTGGTGTAAAATTGAAATGTATACTACTTTTATGTCAAAGCATTCTATTCACTGTGAAATCAACTTTTTTGTCTTTATGTGCACAGGTATGAAACAACTTTCAGACATCTCAGAATCATGTGGGAAGTTAATCTAAGTTGTTTCCATTAGGTTTGCAGTAAGTGCTTTGGTGTAAAATTGAAATGTATACTATTTGTATTGTGTAAGCATTGCATGCACTTAGATAACAACTTTTTTGTGTTGATGTGTACAGCCATGAAACAACTTTCAAACTACTCATAATCATGTGGAAAGTTAACCTAAAGAGTTTCCATTAGGGTTGCAGTAAGTGCTTTTGTGTAAAATTGAAATGTATACTATTTGTATTGTCTAAGCATTGCATGCACTGAGATAACAACTTTTTTGTGTTGATGTGTACAGCCATGAAACAACTTTCAAACTACTCATAATCATGTGGGAAGTTAACCTAAGGTGTTTCCATTAGGTTTGCAGTAAGTACTTTGGTGTAAAATTGAAATGTATACTACTTTTATGTCAAAGCATTCTATTCACTGTGAAATCAACTTTTTTGTCTTTATGTGCACAGGTATGAAATAACTTTCAGACATCTCAGAATCATGTGGGAAGTTAACCTAAGGTGTTTCCATTAGGTTTGCAGTAGGTGCTTTGGTGTAAAATTGAAATGTATACTATTTGTATTGTAAAAGCATTGCATGCACTGAGAAAACAACTTTTATGTGTTAAAGTGTACAGCCATGAAACAACTTTGAAACTACTCATTATCATGTGGGAAGTTAACCTAAGGTGTTTCCATTAGTTTGCAGTAAGTACTTTGGTGTAAAATTCAGATGTGTACTACTTTAATGTCAGAGCACAGTAGTACTGAGAAAGTAACTTTTTTGTCTTGATGAACTGAGGCATGAAACAACTATAAACCTAGTCATACTCATCTGGTAAGTTAACCAAATGTGTTTGCATTAGGTTTGCAGTCAAGACTTTTGAGTATAATTGAAATGTATACTACTTTTATGTCAAAGCATTCTATTCACTGTGAAATCAACTTTTTTGTCTTTATGTGCACAGGTATGAAACAACTTTCAGACATCTCAGAATCATGTGGGAAGTTAACCTAAAGTGTTTCCATTAGGTTTGCAGTAAGTGCTTTGGTGTAAAATTGAAATGTATACTATTTGTATTGTCTAAGCATTGCATGCACTGAGATAACAACTTTTTTGTGTTGATGTCTACAGCCATGAAACAACTTTCAAACTACTTACAATCATGTGGAAAGTTAACCTAAGGTGTTTCCATTAGGTTTGCAGTAGGTGCTTTGGTGTAAAATTGAAATGTATACTATTTGTATTGTCTAAGCATTGCATGCACTCAGATAACAACTTTTTTGTTTTGATGTGTACAGCCATGAAACAACTTTCAAACTACTCATAATCATGTGGAAAGTTAACCTAAAGTGTTTCCATTAGGTTTGCAGTAAGTGTTTTGGTGTAAAATTGAAAAGTATACTATTTGTATTGTCTAAGCATTGCATGCACTCAGATAACAACTTTTTTGTGTTGATGTGTACAGCCATGAAACAACTTTCAAACTACTCATAATCATGTGGGAAGTTAACCTAAGGTGTTTCCATTAAGTTTGCAGTAAATTCTTTGGTGTAGAATTGAAATGTATACTACTTTTATGTCAAAGCATTCTATTCACTGTGAAATCAACTTTTTTGTCTTTATGTGCACAGGTATGAAACAACTTTCAGACATCTCAGAATCATGTGGGAAGTTAATCTAAGTTGTTTCCATTAGGTTTGCAGTAAGTACTTTGGTGTAAAATTGAAATGTATACTATTTGTATTGTGTAAGCATTGCATGCACTTAGATAACAACTTTTTTGTGTTGATGTGTACAGCCATGAAACAACTTTCAAACTACTCATAATCATGTGGAAAGTTAACCTAAAGAGTTTCCATTAGGGTTGCAGTAAGTGCTTTTGTGTAAAATTGAAATGTATACTATTTGTATTGTCTAAGCATTGCATGCACTGAGATAACAACTTTTTTGTGTTGATGTGTACAGCCATGAAACAACTTTCAAACTACTCATAATCATGTGGGAAGTTAACCTAAGGTGTTTCCATTAGGTTTGCAGTAAGTACTTTGGTGTAAAATTGAAATGTATACTACTTTTATGTCAAAGCATTCTATTCACTGTGAAATCAACTTTTTTGTCTTTATGTGCACAGGTATGAAATAACTTTCAGACATCTCAGAATCATGTGGGAAGTTAACCTAAGGTGTTTCCATTAGGTTTGCAGTAGGTGCTTTGGTGTAAAATTGAAATGTATACTATTTGTATTGTAAAAGCATTGCATGCACTGAGAAAACAACTTTTATGTGTTAAAGTGTACAGCCATGAAACAACTTTGAAACTACTCATTATCATGTGGGAAGTTAACCTAAGGTGTTTCCATTAGTTTGCAGTAAGTACTTTGGTGTAAAATTCAGATGTGTACTACCTTAATGTCAGAGCACAGTAGTACTGAGAAAGTAACTTTTTTGTCTTGATGAACTGAGGCATGAAACAACTATAAACCTAGTCATACTCATCTGGTAAGTTAACCAAATGTGTTTGCATTAGGTTTGCAGTCAAGACTTTTGAGTACAATTGAAATTTATACTACTTTTATGTCAAAGCATTCTATTCACTGTGAAATCAACTTTTTTGTCTTTAAGTGCACAGTTATGAAACAACTTTCAGACATCTCAGAATCATGTGGGAAGTTAACCTAAAGTGTTTCCATTAGGTTTGCAGTAAGTGCTTTGGTGTAAAATTGAAATGCATACTATTTGTATTGTCTAAGCATTGCATGCACTGAGATAACAACTTTTTTGTGTTGATGTCTACAGCCATGAAACAACTTTCAAACTACTCACAATCATGTGGAAAGTTAACCTAAGGTGTTTCCATTAGGTTTGCAGTAAGTGCTTTGGAGTAAAATTGAAATGTATACTATTTGTATTGTCTAAGCATTGTATGCACTGAGATAACAACTTTTTTGTGTTGATGTGTACAGCCATGAAACAACTTTCAAACTACTCACAATCATGTGGAAAGTTAACCTAAGGTGTTTCCATTAGGTTTGCAGTAGGTGCTTTGGTGTAAAATTGAAATGTATACTATTTGTACTGTCTAAGCATTGCATGCACTCAGATAACAACTTTTTTGTTTTGATGTGTACAGCCATGAAACAACTTTCAAACTACTCATAATCATGTGGAAAGTTAACCTAAAGTGTTTCCATTAGGTTTGCAGTAAGTGTTTTGGTGTAAAATTGATATGTATACTATTTGTACTGTAAAAGCATTGCATGCACTGAGAAAACAACTTTTTTATGTTAAAGTGTACAGCCATGAAACAACGTTGAAACTACTCATTATCATTTGGGAAGTTAACCGAAGGTGTTTCCATTAGTTTGCAGTAAGTACTTTGGTGTAAAATTCAGATGTGTACTACCTTAATGTCAGAGCATAGTAGTACTGAGAAAGTAACTTTTTTGTCTTGATGAACTGAGGCATGAAACAAGTATAAACCTAGTCATACTCATCTGGTAAGTTAACCAAATGTGTTTGCATTAGGTTTGCAGTCAAGACTTTTGAGTACAATTGAAATGTATACTACTTTTATGTCAAAGCATTCTATTCACTGTGAAATCAACTTTTTTGTCTTTATGTGCACAGGTATGAAACAACTTTCAGACATCTCAGAATCATGTGGGAAGTTAACCTAAAGTGTTTCCATTAGGTTTGCAGTAAGTGCTTTGGTGTAAAATTGAAATGTATACTATTTGCATTGTCTAAGCATTGCATGCACTGAGATAACAACTTTTTTGTGTTGATGTCTACAGCCATGAAACAACTTTCAAACTACTCACAATCATGTGGAAAGTTAACCTAAGGTGTTTCCATTAGGTTTGCAGTAGGTGCTTTGGTGTAAAATTGAAATGTATACTATTTGTATTGTCTAAGCATTGCATGCACTCAGATAACAACTTTTTTGTTTTGATGTGTACAGCCATGAAACAACTTTCAAACTACTCATAATCATTTGGAAAGTTAACCTAAAGTGTTTCCATTAGGTTTGCAGTAAGTGTTTTGGTGTAAAATTGAAATGTATACTATTTGTATTGTCTAAGCATTGCATGCACTCAGATAACAACTTTTTTGTGTTGATGTGTACAGCGATGAAACAACTTTCAAACTACTCATAATCATGTGGGAAGTTAACCTAAGGTGTTTCCATTAAGTTTGCAGTAAGTTCTTTGGTGTAAAATTGAAATGTATACTACTTTTATGTCAAAGCATTCTATTCACTGTGAAATCAACTTTTTTGTCTTTATGTGCACAGGTATGAAACAACTTTCAGGCATCTCAGAATCATGTGGGAAATTAATCTAAGTTGTTTCCATTAGGTTTGCAGTAAGTGCTTTGGTGTAAAATTGAAATGTATACTATTTGTATTGTCTAAGCATTTCATGCACTGAGATAACAACTTTTTTGTGTTGATGTGTACAGCCATGAAACAACTTTCAAACTACTCATAATCATGTGGGAAGTTAACCTAAGGTGTTTCCATTAGGTTTGCAGTAAGTGCTTTGGAGTAAAATTGAAATGTATACTATTTGTATTGTCTAAGCATTGTACGCACTGAGATAACAACTTTTTTGTGTTGATGTGTACAGCCATGAAACAACTTTCAAACTACTCACAATCATGTGGAAAGTTAACCTAAGGTGTTTCCATTAGGTTTGCAGTAGGTGCTTTGGTGTAAAATTGAAATGTATACTATTTGTACTGTAAAAGCATTGCATGCACTGAGAAAACAACTTTTTTATGTTAAAGTGTACAGCCATGAAACAACTTTGAAACTACTCATTATCATGTGGGAAGTTAACCTAAGGTGTTTCCATTAGTTTGCAGTAAGTACTTTGGTGTAAAATTCAGATGTGTACTACTTTAATGTCAGAGCACAGTAGTACTGAGAAAGTAACTTTTTTGTCTTGATGAACTGAGGCATGAAACAACTATAAACCTAGTCATACTCATCTGGTAAGTTAACCAAATGTGTTTGCATTAGGTTTGCAGTCAAGACTTTTGAGTACAATTGAAATGTATACTACTTTTATGTCAAAGCATTCTATTCACTGTGAAATCAACTTTTTTGTCTTTATGTGCACAGGTATGAAACAACTTTCAGACATCTCAGAATCATGTGGGAAGTTAACCTAAAGTGTTTCCATTAGGTTTGCAGTAAGTGCTTTGGTGTAAAATTGAAATGTATACTATTTGTATTGTCTAAGCATTGCATGCACTGAGATAACAACTTTTTTGTGTTGATGTCTACAGCCATGAAACAACTTTCAAACTACTCACAATCATGTGGAAAGTTAACCTAAGGTGTTTCCATTAGGTTTGCAGTAGGTGCTTTGGTGTAAAATTGAAATGTATACTATTTGTATTGTCTAAGCATTGCATGCACTCAGATAACAACTTTTTTGTTTTGATGTGTACAGCCATGAAACAACTTTCAAACTACTCATAATCATGTGGAAAGTTAACCTAAAGTGTTTCCATTAGGTTTGCAGTAAGTGTTTTGGTGTAAAATTGAAAAGTATACTATTTGTATTGTCTAAGCATTGCATGCACTCAGATAACAACTTTTTTGTGTTGATGTGTACAGCCATGAAACAACTTTCAAACTACTCATAATCATGTGGGAAGTTAACCTAAGGTGTTTCCATTAAGTTTGCAGTAAATTCTTTGGTGTAAAATTGAAATGTATACTACTTTTATGTCAAAGCATTCTATTCACTGTGAAATCAACTTTTTTGTCTTTATGTGCACAGGTATGAAACAACTTTCAGACATCTCAGAATCATGTGGGAAGTTAATCTAAGTTGTTTCCATTAGGTTTGCAGTAAGTACTTTGGTGTAAAATTGAAATGTATACTATTTGTATTGTGTAAGCATTGCATGCACTTAGATAACAACTTTTTTGTGTTGATGTGTACAGCCATGAAACAACTTTCAAACTACTCATAATCATGTGGAAAGTTAACCTAAAGAGTTTCCATTAGGGTTGCAGTAAGTGCTTTTGTGTAAAATTGAAATGTATACTATTTGTATTGTCTAAGCATTGCATGCACTGAGATAACAACTTTTTTGTGTTGATGTGTACAGCCATGAAACAACTTTCAAACTACTCATAATCATGTGGGAAGTTAACCTAAGGTGTTTCCATTAGGTTTGCAGTAAGTACTTTGGTGTAAAATTGAAATGTATACTACTTTTATGTCAAAGCATTCTATTCACTGTGAAATCAACTTTTTTGTCTTTATGTGCACAGGTATGAAATAACTTTCAGACATCTCAGAATCATGTGGGAAGTTAACCTAAGGTGTTTCCATTAGGTTTGCAGTAGGTGCTTTGGTGTAAAATTGAAATGTATACTATTTGTATTGTAAAAGCATTGCATGCACTGAGAAAACAACTTTTATGTGTTAAAGTGTACAGCCATGAAACAACTTTGAAACTACTCATTATCATGTGGGAAGTTAACCTAAGGTGTTTCCATTAGTTTGCAGTAAGTACTTTGGTGTAAAATTCAGATGTGTACTACCTTAATGTCAGAGCACAGTAGTACTGAGAAAGTAACTTTTTTGTCTTGATGAACTGAGGCATGAAACAACTATAAACCTAGTCATACTCATCTGGTAAGTTAACCAAATGTGTTTGCATTAGGTTTGCAGTCAAGACTTTTGAGTACAATTGAAATGTATACTACTTTTATGTCAAAGCATTCTATTCACTGTGAAATCAACTTTTTTGTCTTTAAGTGCACAGTTATGAAACAACTTTCAGACATCTCAGAATCATGTGGGAAGTTAACCTAAAGTGTTTCCATTAGGTTTGCAGTAAGTGTTTTGGTGTAAAATTGAAATGTATACTATTTGTACTGTAAAAGCATTGCATGCACTGAGAAAACAACTTTTTTATGTTAAAGTGTACAGCCATGAAACAACGTTGAAACTACTCATTATCATTTGGGAAGTTAACCGAAGGTGTTTCCATTAGTTTGCAGTAAGTACTTTGGTGTAAAATTCAGATGTGTACTACCTTAATGTCAGAGCATAGTAGTACTGAGAAAGTAACTTTTTTGTCTTGATGAACTGAGGCATGAAACAAGTATAAACCTAGTCATACTCATCTGGTAAGTTAACCAAATGTGTTTGCATTAGGTTTGCAGTCAAGACTTTTGAGTACAATTGAAATGTATACTACTTTTATGTCAAAGCATTCTATTCACTGTGAAATCAACTTTTTTGTCTTTATGTGCACAGGTATGAAACAACTTTCAGACATCTCAGAATCATGTGGGAAGTTAACCTAAAGTGTTTCCATTAGGTTTGCAGTAAGTGCTTTGGTGTAAAATTGAAATGTATACTATTTGCATTGTCTAAGCATTGCATGCACTGAGATAACAACTTTTTTGTGTTGATGTCTACAGCCATGAAACAACTTTCAAACTACTCACAATCATGTGGAAAGTTAACCTAAGGTGTTTCCATTAGGTTTGCAGTAGGTGCTTTGGTGTAAAATTGAAATGTATACTATTTGTATTGTCTAAGCATTGCATGCACTCAGATAACAACTTTTTTGTTTTGATGTGTACAGCCATGAAACAACTTTCAAACTACTCATAATCATTTGGAAAGTTAACCTAAAGTGTTTCCATTAGGTTTGCAGTAAGTGTTTTGGTGTAAAATTGAAATGTATACTATTTGTATTGTCTAAGCATTGCATGCACTCAGATAACAACTTTTTTGTGTTGATGTGTACAGCCATGAAACAACTTTCAAACTACTCATAATCATGTGGGAAGTTAACCTAAGGTGTTTCCATTAAGTTTGCAGTAAGTTCTTTGGTGTAAAATTGAAATGTATACTACTTTTATGTCAAAGCATTCTATTCACTGTGAAATCAACTTTTTTGTCTTTATGTGCACAGGTATGAAACAACTTTCAGGCATCTCAGAATCATGTGGGAAATTAATCTAAGTTGTTTCCATTAGGTTTGCAGTAAGTGCTTTGGTGTAAAATTGAAATGTATACTATTTGTATTGTCTAAGCATTTCATGCACTGAGATAACAACTTTTTTGTGTTGATGTGTACAGCCATGAAACAACTTTCAAACTACTCATAATCATGTGGGAAGTTAACCTAAGGTGTTTCCATTAGGTTTGCAGTAAGTGCTTTGGAGTAAAATTGAAATGTATACTATTTGTATTGTCTAAGCATTGTACGCACTGAGATAACAACTTTTTTGTGTTGATGTGTACAGCCATGAAACAACTTTCAAACTACTCACAATCATGTGGAAAGTTAACCTAAGGTGTTTCCATTAGGTTTGCAGTAGGTGCTTTGGTGTAAAATTGAAATGTATACTATTTGTACTGTAAAAGCATTGCATGCACTGAGAAAACAACTTTTTTATGTTAAAGTGTACAGCCATGAAACAACTTTGAAACTACTCATTATCATGTGGGAAGTTAACCTAAGGTGTTTCAATTAGTTTGCAGTAAGTACTTTGGTGTAAAATTCAGATGTGTACTACCTTAATGTCAGAGCATAGTAGTACTGAGAAAGTAACTTTTTTGTCTTGATGAACTGAGGCATTAAACAACTATAAACCTAGTCATACTCATCTGGTAAGTTAACCAAATGTGTTTGCATTAGGTTTGCAGTCAAGACTTTTGAGTACAATTGAAATTTATACTACTTTTATGTCAAAGCATTCTATTCACTGTGAAATCAACTTTTTTGTCTTTATGTGCACAGGTATGAAACAACTTTCAGACATATCAGAATCATTTGGGAAGTTAACCTAAAGTGTTTCCATTAGGTTTGCAGTAAGTGCTTTGGTGTAAAATTGAAATGTATACTATTTGTATTGTCTAAGCATTGCATGCACTGAGATAACAACTTTTTTGTGTTGATGTGTACAGCCATGACACAACTTTCAAACTACTCATAATCATGTGGGAAGTTAACCTAAAGTGTTTCCATTAGGTTTGCAGTAAGTGCTTTGGTGTAAAATTGAAATGTATACTATTTGTATTGTCTAAGCATTGCATGCACTGAGATAACAACTTTTTTGTGTTGATGTCTACAGCCATGAAACAACTTTCAAACTACTCACAATCATGTGGAAAGTTAACCTAAGGTGTTTCCATTAGGTTTGCAGTAGGTGCTTTGGTGTAAAATTGAAATGTATACTATTTGTATTGTCTAAGCATTGCATGCACTCAGATAACAACTTTTTTGTTTTGATGTGTACAGCCATGAAACAACTTTCAAACTACTCATAATCATGTGGAAAGTTAACCTAAAGTGTTTCCATTAGGTTTGCAGTAAGTGTTTTGGTGTAAAATTGAAAAGTATACTATTTGTATTTTCTAAGCATTGCATGCACTCAGATAACAACTTTTTTGTGTTGATGTGTACAGCCATGAAACAACTTTCAAACTACTCATAATCATGTGGGAAGTTAACCTAAGGTGTTTCCATTAAGTTTGCAGTAAGTTCTTTGGTGTAAAATTGAAATGTATACTACTTTTATGTCAAAGCATTCTATTCACTGTGAAATCAACTTTTTTGTCTTTATGTGCACAGGTATGAAACAACTTTCAGACATCTCAGAATCATGTGGGAAGTTAATCTAAGTTGTTTCCATTAGGTTTGCAGTAAGTGCTTTGGTGTAAAATTGAAATGTATACTATTTGTATTGTGTAAGCATTGCATGCACTTAGATAACAACTTTTTTGTGTTGATGTGTACAGCCATGAAACAACTTTCAAACTACTCATAATCATGTGGAAAGTTAACCTAAAGAGTTTCCATTAGGGTTGCAGTAAGTGCTTTTGTGTAAAATTGAAATGTATACTATTGGTATTGTCTAAGCATTGCATGCACTGAGATAACAACTTTTTTGTGTTGATGTGTACAGCCATGAAACAACTTTCAAACTACTCATAATCATGTGGGAAGTTAACCTAAGGTGTTTCCATTAGGTTTGCAGTAAGTACTTTGGTGTAAAATTGAAATGTATACTACTTTTATGTCAAAGCATTCTATTCACTGTGAAATCAACTTTTTTGTCTTTATGTGCACAGGTATGAAATAACTTTCAGACATCTCAGAATCATGTGGGAAGTTAACCTAAGGTGTTTCCATTAGGTTTGCAGTAGGTGCTTTGGTGTAAAATTGAAATGTATACTATTTGTATTGTCAAAGCATTGCATGCACTGAGAAAACAACTTTTATGTGTTAAAGTGTACAGCCATGAAACAACTTTGAAACTACTCATTATCATGTGGGAAGTTAACCTAAGGTGTTTCCATTAGTTTGCAGTAAGTACTTTGGTGTAAAATTCAGATGTGTACTACTTTAATGTCAGAGCACAGTAGTACTGAGAAAGTAACTTTTTTGTCTTGATGAACTGAGGCATGAAACAACTATAAACCTAGTCATACTCATCTGGTAAGTTAACCAAATGTGTTTGCATTAGGTTTGCAGTCAAGACTTTTGAGTACAATTGAAATGTATACTACTTTTATGTCAAAGCATTCTATTCACTGTGAAATCAACTTTTTTGTCTTTATGTGCACAGGTATGAAACAACTTTCAGACATCTCAGAATCATGTGGGAAGTTAACCTAAAGTGTTTCCATTAGGTTTGCAGTAAGTGCTTTGGTGTAAAATTGAAATGTATACTATTTGTATTGTCTAAGCATTGCATGCACTGAGATAACAACTTTTTTGTGTTGATGTCTACAGCCATGAAACAACTTTCAAACTACTCACAATCATGTGGAAAGTTAACCTAAGGTGTTTCCATTAGGTTTGCAGTAGGTGCTTTGGTGTAAAATTGAAATGTATACTATTTGTATTGTCTAAGCATTGCATGCACTCAGATAACAACTTTTTTGTTTTGATGTGTACAGCCATGAAACAACTTTCAAACTACTCATAATCATGTGGAAAGTTAACCTAAAGTGTTTCCATTAGGTTTGCAGTAAGTGTTTTGGTGTAAAATTGAAAAGTATACTATTTGTATTGTCTAAGCATTGCATGCACTCAGATAACAACTTTTTTGTGTTGATGTGTACAGCCATGAAACAACTTTCAAACTACTCATAATCATGTGGGAAGTTAACCTAAGGTGTTTCCATTAAGTTTGCAGTAAATTCTTTGGTGTAAAATTGAAATGTATACTACTTTTATGTCAAAGCATTCTATTCACTGTGAAATCAACTTTTTTGTCTTTATGTGCACAGGTATGAAACAACTTTCAGACATCTCAGAATCATGTGGGAAGTTAATCTAAGTTGTTTCCATTAGGTTTGCAGTAAGTACTTTGGTGTAAAATTGAAATGTATACTATTTGTATTGTGTAAGCATTGCATGCACTTAGATAACAACTTTTTTGTGTTGATGTGTACAGCCATGAAACAACTTTCAAACTACTCATAATCATGTGGAAAGTTAACCTAAAG
The DNA here is from genome assembly GCF_030028105.1 of Mobula birostris. Lineage (NCBI taxonomy): Eukaryota > Metazoa > Chordata > Chondrichthyes > Myliobatiformes > Myliobatidae > Mobula > Mobula birostris. The sequence goes on from NW_027277571.1 coordinate 17,914, forward strand.
AGTTTCCATTAGGGTTGCAGTAAGTGCTTTTGTGTAAAATTGAAATGTATACTATTTGTATTGTCTAAGCATTGCATGCACTGAGATAACAACTTTTTTGTGTTGATGTGTACAGCCATGAAACAACTTTCAAACTACTCATAATCATGTGGGAAGTTAACCTAAGGTGTTTCCATTAGGTTTGCAGTAAGTACTTTGGTGTAAAATTGAAATGTATACTACTTTTATGTCAAAGCATTCTATTCACTGTGAAATCAACTTTTTTGTCTTTATGTGCACAGGTATGAAATAACTTTCAGACATCTCAGAATCATGTGGGAAGTTAACCTAAGGTGTTTCCATTAGGTTTGCAGTAGGTGCTTTGGTGTAAAATTGAAATGTATACTATTTGTATTGTAAAAGCATTGCATGCACTGAGAAAACAACTTTTATGTGTTAAAGTGTACAGCCATGAAACAACTTTGAAACTACTCATTATCATGTGGGAAGTTAACCTAAGGTGTTTCCATTAGTTTGCAGTAAGTACTTTGGTGTAAAATTCAGATGTGTACTACCTTAATGTCAGAGCACAGTAGTACTGAGAAAGTAACTTTTTTGTCTTGATGAACTGAGGCATGAAACAACTATAAACCTAGTCATACTCATCTGGTAAGTTAACCAAATGTGTTTGCATTAGGTTTGCAGTCAAGACTTTTGAGTACAATTGAAATGTATACTACTTTTATGTCAAAGCATTCTATTCACTGTGAAATCAACTTTTTTGTCTTTAAGTGCACAGTTATGAAACAACTTTCAGACATCTCAGAATCATGTGGGAAGTTAACCTAAAGTGTTTCCATTAGGTTTGCAGTAAGTGCTTTGGTGTAAAATTGAAATGCATACTATTTGTATTGTCTAAGCATTGCATGCACTGAGATAACAACTTTTTTGTGTTGATGTCTACAGCCATGAAACAACTTTCAAACTACTCACAATCATGTGGAAAGTTAACCTAAGGTGTTTCCATTAGGTTTGCAGTAGGTGCTTTGGTGTAAAATTGAAATGTATACTATTTGTATTGTCTAAGCATTGCATGCACTCAGATAACAACTTTTTTGTGTTGATGTGTACAGCCATGAAACAACTTTCAAACTACTCATAATCATGTGGAAAGTTAACCTAAAGTGTTTCCATTAGGTTTGCAGTAAGTGCTTTGGTGTAAAATTGAAATGTATACTATTTGTATTGTCTAAGCATTGCATGCACTCAGATAACAACTTTTTTGTGTTGATGTGTACAGCCATGAAACAACTTTCAAACTACTCATAATCATGTGGGAAGTTAACCTAAGGTGTTTCCATTAGGTTTGCAGTAAGTACTTTGGTGTAAAATTCAAATGTATACTACTTTTATGTCGAAGCATTCTATTCACTGTGAAATCAACTTTTTTGTCTTTATGTGCACAGGTATGAAACAACTTTCAGACATCTCAGAATCATGTGGGAAGTTAATCTAAGTTGTTTCCATTAGGTTTGCAGTAAGTGCTTTGGTGTAAAATTGAAATGTATACTATTTGTATTGTCTAAGCATTGCATGCACTTAGATAACAACTTTTTTGTGTTGATGTGTACAGCCATGAAACAACTTTCAAACTACTCATAATCATGTGGAAAGTTATCCTAAAGTGTTTCCATTAGGGTTGCAGTAAGTGCTTTGGTGTAAAATTGAAATGTATACTATTTGTATTGTCTAAGCATTGCATGCACTCAGATAACAACTTTTTTGTGTTGATGTGTACAGCCATGAAACAACTTTCAAACTACTTATAATCATGTGGGAAGTTAACCTAAGGTGTTTCCATTAGGTTTGCAGTAAGTACTTTGGTGTAAAATTGAAATGTATACTACTTTTATGTCAAAGCATTCTATTCACTGTGAAATCAACTTTTTTGTCTTTATGTGCACAGGTATGAAACAACTTTCAGACATATCAGAATCATTTGGGAAGTTAACCTAAAGTGTTTCCATTAGGTTTGCAGTAAGTGCTTTGGTGTAAAATTGAAATGTATACTATTTGTATTGTCTAAGCATTGCATGCACTGAGATAACAACTTTTTTGTGTTGATGTGTACAGCCATGACACAGCTTTCAAACTACTCATAATCATGTGGGAAGTTAACCTAAGGTGTTTCCATTAGGTTTGCAGTAGGTGCTTTGGTGTAAAATTGAAATGTATACTATTTGTATTGTAAAAGCATTGCATGCACTGAGAAAACAACTTTTTTGTGTTAAAGTGTACAGCCATGAAACAACTTTGAAACTACTCATTATCATGTGGGAAGTTAACCTAAGGTGTTTCCATTAGTTTGCAGTAAGTGCTTTGGTGTAAAATTGAAATGTATACTATTTGTATTGTCTAAGCATTGCATGCACTCAGATAACAACTTTTTTGTGTTGATGTGTACAGCCATGAAACAACTTTCAAACTACTCATAATCATTTGGGAAGTTAACCTAAGGTGTTTCCATTAGGTTTGCAGTAAGTACTTTGGTGTAAAATTGAAATGTATACTGCTTTTATGTCAAAGCATTCTATTCACTATGAAATCAACTTTTTTGTCTTTATGTGCACAGGTATGAAACAACTTTCAGACATCTCAGAATCATGTGGGAAGTTAATCTAAGTTGTTTCCATTAGGTTTGCAGTAAGTGCTTTGGTGTAAAATTGAAATGTATACTATTTGTATTGTCTAAGCATTGCATGCACTGAGATAACAACTTTTTTGTGTTGATGTGTACAGCCATGAAACAACTTTCAAACTACTCATAATCATGTGGGAAGTTAACCTAAGGTGTTTCCATTAGGTTTGCAGTAAGTACTTTGGTGTAAAATTGAAATGTATACTACTTTTATGTCAAAGCATTCTATTCACTGCGAAATCAACTTTTTTGTCTTTATGTGCACAGGTATGAAATAACTTTCAGACATCTCATAATCATGTGGGAAGTTAACCTAAGGTGTTTCCATTAGGTTTGCAGTAAGTGCTTTGGAGTAAAATTGAAATGTATACTATTTGTATTGTCTAAGCATTGTATGCACTGAGATAACAACTTTTTTGTGTTGATGTGTACAGCCATGAAACAACTTTCAAACTACTCACAATCATGTGGAAAGTTAACCTAAGGTGTTTCCATTAGGTTTGCAGTAGGTGCTTTGGTGTAAAATTGAAATGTATACTATTTGTACTGTAAAAGCATTGCATGCACTGAGAAAACAACTTTTTTATGTTAAAGTGTACAGCCATGAAACAACTTTGAAACTACTCATTATCATGTGGGAAGTTAACCTAAGGTGTTTCCATTAGTTTGCAGTAAGTACTTTGGTGTAAAATTCAGATGTGTACTACCTTAATGTCAGAGCATAGTAGTACTGAGAAAGTAACTTTTTTGTCTTGATGAACTGAGGCATGAAATAACTATAAACCTAGTCATACTCATCTGGTAAGTTAACCAAATGTGTTTGCATTAGGTTTGCAGTCAAGATTTTTGAGTACAATTGAAATTTATACTACTTTTATGTCAAAGCATTCTATTCACTGTGAAATCAACTTTTTTGCCTTTATGTGCACAGGTATAAAACAACTTTCAGACATCTCAGAATCATGCGGGAAGTTAACCTAAAGTGTTTCCATTAGGTTTGCAGTAAGTGCTTTGGTGTAAAATTGAAATGTATACTATTTGTATTGTCTAAGCATTGCATGCACTGAGATAACAACTTTTTTGTGTTGATGTCTACAGCCATGAAACAACTTTCAAACTACTCACAATCATGTGGAAAGTTAACCTAAAGTGTTTCCATTAGGTTTGCAGTAAGTGCTTTGGTGTAAAATTGAAATGTATACTATTTGTATTGTCTAAGCATTGCATGCACTCAGATAACAACTTTTTTGTGTTGATGTGTACAGCCATGAAACAACTTTCAAACTACTCATAATCATGTGGGAAGTTAACCTAAGGTGTTTCCATTAGGTTTGCAGTAAGTACTTTGGTGTAAAATTGAAATGTATACTACTTTTATGTCAAAGCATTCTATTCACTGTGAAATCAACTTTTTTGTCTTTATGTGCACAGGTATGAAACAACTTTCAGACATCTCAGAATCATGTGGGAAGTTAACCTAAAGTGTTTCCATTAGGTTTTCAGTAAGTGCTTTGGTGTAAAATTGAAATGTATACTATTTGTATTGTCTAAGCATTTCATGCACTGAGATAACAACTTTTTTGTGTTGATGTGTACAGCCATGAAACAACTTTCAAACTACTCATAATCATGTGGGAAGTTAACCTAAGGTGTTTCCATTAGGTTTGCAGTAAGTGCTTTGGAGTAAAATTGAAATGTATACTATTTGTATTGTCTAAACATTGTATGCACTGAGATAACAACTTTTTTGTGTTGATGTGTACAGCCATGAAACAACTTTCAAACTACTCACAATCATGTGGGAAGTTAACCTAAGGTGTTTCCATTAGGTTTGCAGTAAGTACTTTGGTGTAAAATTGAAATGTATACTACTTTTATGTCAAAGCATTCTATTCACTGCGAAATCAACTTTTTTGTCTTTATGTGCACAGGTATGAAATAACTTTCAGACATCTCATAATCATGTGGGAAGTTAACCTAAGGTGTTTCCATTAGGTTTGCAGTAAGTGCTTTGGAGTAAAATTGAAATGTATACTATTTGTATTGTCTAAGCATTGTATGCACTGAGATAACAACTTTTTTGTGTTGATGTGTACAGCCATGAAACAACTTTCAAACTACTCACAATCATGTGGAAAGTTAACCTAAGGTGTTTCCATTAGGTTTGCAGTAGGTGCTTTGGTGTAAAATTGAAATGTATACTATTTGTACTGTAAAAGCATTGCATGCACTGAGAAAACAACTTTTTTATGTTAAAGTGTACAGCCATGAAACAACTTTGAAACTACTCATTATCATGTGGGAAGTTAACCTAAGGTGTTTCCATTAGTTTGCAGTAAGTACTTTGGTGTAAAATTCAGATGTGTACTACCTTAATGTCAGAGCATAGTAGTACTGAGAAAGTAACTTTTTTGTCTTGATGAACTGAGGCATGAAATAACTATAAACCTAGTCATACTCATCTGGTAAGTTAACCAAATGTGTTTGCATTAGGTTTGCAGTCAAGACTTTTGAGTACAATTGAAATTTATACTACTTTTATGTCAAAGCATTCTATTCACTGTGAAATCAACTTTTTTGCCTTTATGTGCACAGGTATAAAACAACTTTCAGACATCTCAGAATCATGTGGGAAGTTAACCTAAAGTGTTTCCATTAGGTTTGCAGTAAGTGCTTTGGTGTAAAATTGAAATGTATACTATTTGTATTGTCTAAGCATTGCATGCACTGAGATAACAACTTTTTTGTGTTGATGTCTACAGCCATGAAACAACTTTCAAACTACTCACAATCATGTGGAAAGTTAACCTAAAGTGTTTCCATTAGGTTTGCAGTAAGTGCTTTGGTGTAAAATTGAAATGTATACTATTTGTATTGTCTAAGCATTGCATGCACTCAGATAACAACTTTTTTGTGTTGATGTGTACAGCCATGAAACAACTTTCAAACTACTCATAATCATGTGGGAAGTTAACCTAAGGTGTTTCCATTAGGTTTGCAGTAAGTACTTTGGTGTAAAATTGAAATGTATACTACTTTTATGTCAAAGCATTCTATTCACTGTGAAATCAACTTTTTTGTCTTTATGTGCACAGGTATGAAACAACTTTCAGACATCTCAGAATCATGTGGGAAGTTAACCTAAAGTGTTTCCATTAGGTTTTCAGTAAGTGCTTTGGTGTAAAATTGAAATGTATACTATTTGTATTATCTAAGCATTTCATGCACTGAGATAACAACTTTTTTGTGTTGATGTGTACAGCCATGAAACAACTTTCAAACTACTCATAATCATGTGGGAAGTTAACCTAAGGTGTTTCCATTAGGTTTGCAGTAAGTGCTTTGGAGTAAAATTGAAATGTATACTATTTGTATTGTCTAAACATTGTATGCACTGAGATAACAACTTTTTTGTGTTGATGTGTACAGCCATGAAACAACTTTCAAACTACTCACAATCATGTGGAAAGTTAACCTAAGGTGTTTCCATTAGGTTTGCAGTAGGTGCTTTGGTGTAAAATTGAAATGTATACTATTTGTACTGTAAAAGCATTGCATGCACTGAGAAAACAACTTTTTTATGTTAAAGTGTACAGCCATGAAACAACGTTGAAACTACTCATTATCATGTGGGAAGTTAACCGAAGGTGTTTCCATTAGTTTGCAGTAAGTACTTTGGTGTAAAATTCAGATGTGTACTACCTTAATGTCAGAGCATAGTAGTACTGAGAAAGTAACTTTTTTGTCTTGATGAACTGAGGCATGAAACAACTATAATCCTAGTCATACTCATCTGGTAAGTTAACCAAATGTGTTTGCATTAGGTTTGCAGTCAAGACTTTTGAGTACAATTGAAATTTATACTACTTTTATGTCAAAGCATTGTATTCACTGTGAAATCAACTTTTTTGTCTTTATGTGCACAGGTATGAAACAACTTTCAGACATCTCAGAATCATGTGGGAAGTTAACCTAAAGTGTTTCCATTAGGTTTGCAGTAAGTGCTTTGGTGTAAAATTGAAATGTATACTATTTGTATTGTCTAAGCATTGCATGCACTGAGATAACAACTTTTTTGTGTTGATGTCTACAGCCATGAAACAACTTTCAAACTACTCACAATCATGTGGAAAGTTAACCTAAAGTGTTTCCATTAGGTTTGCAGTAAGTGCTTTGGTGTAAAATTGAAATGTATACTATTTGTATTGTCTAAGCATTGCATGCACTCAGATAACAACTTTTTTGTGTTGATGTGTACAGCCATGAAACAACTTTCAAACTACTCATAATCATGTGGGAAGTTAACCTAAGGTGTTTCCATTAGGTTTGCAGTAAGTACTTTGGTGTAAAATTGAAATGTATACTACTTTTATGTCAAAGCATTCTATTCACTGTGAAATCAACTTTTTTGTCTTTATGTGCACAGGTATGAAACAACTTTCAGACATCTCAGAATCATGTGGGAAGTTAACCTAAAGTGTTTCCATTAGGTTTTCAGTAAGTGCTTTGGTGTAAAATTGAAATGTATACCATTTGTATTGTCTAAGCATTTCATGCACTGAGATAACAACTTTTTTGTGTTGATGTGTACAGCCATGAAACAACTTTCAAACTACTCATAATCATGTGGGAAGTTAACCTAAGGTGTTTCCATTAGGTTTGCAGTAAGTGCTTTGGAGTAAAATTGAAATGTATACTATTTGTATTGTCTAAACATTGTATGCACTGAGATAACAACTTTTTTGTGTTGATGTGTACAGCCATGAAACAACTTTCAAACTACTCACAATCATGTTGAAAGTTAACCTAAGGTGTTTCCATTAGGTTTGCAGTAGGTGCTTTGGTGTAAAATTGAAATGTATACTATTTGTACTGTAAAAGCATTGCATGCACTGAGAAAACAACTTTTTTATGTTAAAGTGTACAGCCATGAAACAACGTTGAAACTACTCATTATCATGTGGGAAGTTAACCGAAGGTGTTTCCATTAGTTTGCAGTAAGTACTTTGGTGTAAAATTCAGATGTGTACTACCTTAATGTCAGAGCATAGTAGTACTGAGAAAGTAACTTTTTTGTCTTGATGAACTGAGGCATGAAACAACTATAATCCTAGTCATACTCATCTGGTAAGTTAACCAAATGTGTTTGCATTAGGTTTGCAGTCAAGACTTTTGAGTACAATTGAAATTTATACTACTTTTATGTCAAAGCATTCTATTCACTGTGAAATCAACTTTTTTGTCTTTATGTGCACAGGTATGAAACAACTTTCAGACATCTCAGAATCATGTGGGAAGTTAACCTAAAGTGTTTCCATTAGGTTTGCAGTAAGTGCTTTGGTGTAAAATTGAAATGTATACTATTTGTATTGTCTAAGCATTGCATGCACTGAGATAACAACTTTTTTGTGTTGATGTCTACAGCCATGAAACAACTTTCAAACTACTCACAATCATGTGGAAAGTTAACCTAAGGTGTTTCCATTAGGTTTGCAGTAGGTGCTTTGGTGTAAAATTGAAATGTATACTATTTGTATTGTCTAAGCATTGCATGCACTCAGATAACAACTTTTTTGTTTTGATGTGTACAGCCATGAAACAACTTTCAAACTACTCATAATCATGTGGAAAGTTAACCTAAAGTGTTTCCATTAGGTTTGCAGTAAGTGTTTTGGTGTAAAATTGAAATGTATACTATTTGTATTGTCTAAGCATTGCATGCACTGAGATAACAACTTTTTTGTGTTGATGTCTACAGCCATGAAACAACTTTCAAACTACTCACAATCATGTGGAAAGTTAACCTAAGGTGTTTCCATTAGGTTTGCAGTAAGTACTTTGGTGTAAAATTGAAATGTATACTACTTTTATGTCAAAGCATTCTATTCACTGTGAAATCAACTTTTTTGTCTTTATGTGCACAGGTATGAAACAACTTTCAGACATCTCAGAATCATGTGGGAAGTTAACCTAAAGTGTTTCCATTAGGTTTTCAGTAAGTGCTTTGGTGTAAAACTGAAATGTATACTATTTGTATTGTCTAAGCATTTCATGCACTGAGATAACAACTTTTTTGTGTTGATGTGTACAGCCATGAAACAACTTTCAAACTACTCATAATCATGTGGGAAGTTAACCTAAGGTGTTTCCATTAGGTTTGCAGTAAGTGCTTTGGAGTAAAATTGAAATGTATACTATTTGTATTGTCTAAGCATTGTATGCACTGAGATAACAACTTTTTTGTGTTGATGTGTACAGCCATGAAACAACTTTCAAACTACTCACAATCATGTGGAAAGTTAACCTAAGGTGTTTCCATTAGGTTT
>NW_027277572.1:0-26878 GCF_030028105.1 Mobula birostris
AAAAGAACTTTTTTGTCTTGATGAGCAGATGCATGAAACTACTTTCAATCTACTCATAATCATGTGGGAAGTTAACCTAAGATGTTTTTATTAGGTTTGCAGTAAGTACTTTGGTGTAAAATTCAAATGTATAATACTTTTAATGTCAAAGCTCTTTAAGCTCTGAGAAATCAAGTTTTCTGTCTTTATGTGCAGAGGCATGATACAGCTCTCAGACATCTCAGAATCATGTGGGAAGTTAACCTAAGGTGTTTCCATTAGCTTTTTGCTAAGTGCTTTGGTGTAAAATTGAAATGTATACTCTTTGTATTGTCAAAGCATTGTATGCACTGAGATAACAACTTTTTTGTCTTGATGTCTAGAGGCATGAAACAACTTTCAGTCATCTCAGAATCAAGCGGGAAGTTAACCTAAGGTGTTTCCATTAGGTTTGCACTAAGTACTTTGGTGTAAAATTGAAATGTATACTATTTGTATTGTCAAAGCATTGGAAGCACTGAGAAAAGAACTTATTTGTCTTGATGAGCAGAGGCATGAAACTACTTTCAAACTACTCATAATCATGTGGGAAGTTAACCTAAGATGTTTTTATTAGGTTTGCAGTAAGTAGTTTGGTGTAAATTTCAAATGTATATTACTTTTCATGTCAAAGCACTCTATTCTCTGTGAAATCAACTTTTTTGTCTTTATGTACAGAGGCATGAAACAACTTGCAGACATTTCAGAACTATGTGGGAAGTTAACCTAAGGTGTTTCCATCAGGTTTGCAGTAAGTACTTTGGTGTAAAATTGAAATGTATACTATTTGTATTGACAAAGCATTGTATGCACTGAGATAACAACTTTGTTGTCTTGATGTATAGAGGCATGAAAAAACTTTCAAACTGCTCATAATCATGAGGGAAGTTAACCAAACGTGTTTCCATTAGGTTTGCAGTCAGGACTTTTCAGTTCAATTTAAGTGTATACTACTGTTACGTCAAAGCATTGTAGGCACTGAGATAAGAACTTTTTTGTCTTGATGTCTAAAGGCATGAAACAACTTTCAGTCATCTCAGAATCATGCGGGAAGTTAACCTAAGGTGTTTCCATTAGGTTTGCAGTAAGTACTTTGGTGTAAAATTGAAATGTATACTATTTGTATTGTCAAAGCATTGGAAGCACTGAGAAAAGAACTTTTTTGTCTTGATGAGCAGAGGCATGAAACTACTTTCAAACTACTCATAATCATGTGGTAAGTTGAACTAAGGTGTTTCCATTAGGTTTGCACTAAGTGCTTTGGTGTAATATTCAAATGTATAATACTTTTAATGTCAAAGCACTCTAATCTCTGAGAAATCAACTTTTTTGTCTTTATGTACAGAGGCATGAAACAACTTGCAGACATTTCAGAATCATGTGGGAAGTTAACCTAAGGTGTTTCAATTAGGTTTGCAGTCAGTACTTTGGTGTAAAATTGAAATGTATACTCTTTGTATTGTCAAAGCACTGAGAAAAGAAACTTTTTTCTCTTGATGAGCAGAGGCATGAAACTACTTTCAAACTACTCATAATCATGTGGGAAGTTAACCTAAGATGTTTTTATTCGGTTTGCAGTAAGTACTTTGGTGTAAAATTCAAATGTGTACTACTTTTATTGTCCAAGCACTCTATTCACTGAGAAATCAACTTTTTTCTCTTTATGTGCAGAGGCATGATACAACTTTCAGATATCTCAGAATCATGTGGGATGTTATCCTAATGTGTTTCCATTAGGTTTGCACTAAGTACTTTGGTGTAAAATTCAAATGTATAATACTTTTAATGTCAAAGCACTCTATTCTCTGAGAAATTAACTTTTTTGTCTTTATGTACAGAGGCATGAAACAACTTGCAGACATTTCAGAATCATGTGGGAAGTTAACCTAAGCTGTTTCCATTAGGTTTTCAGTAAGTACTTTGGTGTAAAATTGAAATGTATACTCTTTGTATTGTCAAAGCATTGTATGCACTGAGATAACAACTTTTTTGTCTTGATGTCTAGAGGCATGAAACAACTTTCAGTCATCTCAGAATCATGTGGGACGTTAACCTAAGGTGTTTCCATTAGGTTTGCACTAAGTACTTTGGTGTAAAATTGAAATGTATACTGTTTGTTTTGTCAAAGCATTGGAAGCACTGAGAAAACAACTTTTTTGTCTTGATGAGCAGAGGCATGAAACTACTTTCAAACTACTCATAATCATGTGGGAAGTTAACCTAAGATGTTTTTATTAGGTTTGCAGTAAGTAGTTTGGTGTAAATTTCAAATGTATAATACTTTTCATGTCAAAACACTCTATTCTCTGTGAAATCAACTTTTTTGTCTTTATGTATAGAGGCATGAAACAACTTGCAGACATTTAAGAACCATGTGGGAAGTTAACCTAAGGTGTTTCCATCAGGTTTCCAGTAAGTACTATTGTGTAAAATTGAAATGTATACTATTTGTATTGCAAAGCATTGGAAGCACTGAGAAAAGAACTTTTATGTCTTGATGAGCAGAGGCACGAAACTACTTTCAAACTACTCATAATGATGTGGGAAGTTAACCTAAGGTGTTTCCATTAGGTTTGCAGTAAGTACTTTGGTGTAAAATTGAAATGTATACTATTTGTATTGTCAAAGCATTGGAAGCACTGAGATAACAACTTTGTTGTCTTGATGTACTTAGACATGAAACAACTTTCAAACTGCTCATAATCATGTGGGAAGTTAGCCAAAGGTGTTTGCATTAGGTTTGCACTAAGTACTTTGGTGTAAAATTCAAATGTATACTATTTGTATTGTCAAAACATTGGAAGCACTGAGAAAAGAACTTTTTTGCCTTTATGTACAGAGGCATGAAACAACTTGAAGACATTTCAGAATCATGTGGGAAGTTAACCTAAGCTGTTTCCATTAGGTTTGCAGTAAGTACTTTGGTGTAAAATTGAAATGTATACTATTTGTATTGTCAAAGCATTGGAAGCACTGAGAAAAGAACTTTTTTGTCTTGATGAGCAGAGGCATGAAACTACTTTCAAACTACTCATAATCATGTGGGAAGTTGAACTAAGGTGTTTCCATTAGGTTTGCACTAAGTACTTCGGTGTAAAATTCAAATGTATAATACTTTTAATGTCAAAGCACTCTAATCTCTGAGAAATCAACTTTTTTGTCTTTATGTACAGAGGCATGAAACAACTTGCAGACATTTCAGAATCATGTGGGAAGTTAAGCTAAGCTGTTTCCATTAGGTTTGCAGTAAGTACTTTGGTGTAAAATTGAAATGTATACTCTTTGTATTGTCAAAGCATTGGAAGCACTGAGAAAAGAACTTTTTTGTCTTGATGTATAGAGGCATGAAAAAACTTTCAAACTGCTCATAATCATGACGGAAGTTAACCAAAGGTGTTTGCATTAGGTTTGGAGTCAGGACTTTTCAGTACAATTGAAGTGTATACTACTGTTACATCAAAGCATTGTATGCACTGAGATAACAACTTTTTTGTCTTGATGTCTAGAGGCATGAAACAACTTTCAGTCATCTCAGAATCATGTGGGAAGTTAACCTAAGCTGTTTCCATTAGGTTTGCACTAAGTACTTTGGTGCAAAATTGAAATGTATACTATTTGAATTGTCAAAGCATTGGAAGCACTGAGAAAAGAACTTTTTTGTCTTGATGAGCAGATGCATGAAACTACTTTCAATCTACTCATAATCATGTGGGAAGTTAACCTAAGATGTTTTTATTAGGTTTGCAGTAAGTACTTTGGTGTAAAATTCAAATGTATAATACTTTTAATGTCAAAGCTCTTTAAGCTCTGAGAAATCAAGTTTTCTGTCTTTATGTGCAGAGGCATGATACAGCTCTCAGACATCTCAGAATCATGTGGGAAGTTAACCTAAGGTGTTTCCATTAGCTTTTTGCTAAGTGCTTTGGTGTAAAATTGAAATGTATACTCTTTGTATTGTCAAAGCATTGTATGCACTGAGATAACAACTTTTTTGTCTTGATGTCTAGAGGCATGAAACAACTTTCAGTCATCTCAGAATCAAGCGGGAAGTTAACCTAAGGTGTTTCCATTAGGTTTGCACTAAGTACTTTGGTGTAAAATTGAAATGTATACTATTTGTATTGTCAAAGCATTGGAAGCACTGAGAAAAGAACTTATTTGTCTTGATGAGCAGAGGCATGAAACTACTTTCAAACTACTCATAATCATGTGGGAAGTTAACCTAAGATGTTTTTATTAGGTTTGCAGTAAGTAGTTTGGTGTAAATTTCAAATGTATATTACTTTTCATGTCAAAGCACTCTATTCTCTGTGAAATCAACTTTTTTGTCTTTATGTACAGAGGCATGAAACAACTTGCAGACATTTCAGAACTATGTGGGAAGTTAACCTAAGGTGTTTCCATCAGGTTTGCAGTAAGTACTTTGGTGTAAAATTGAAATGTATACTATTTGTATTGACAAAGCATTGTATGCACTGAGATAACAACTTTGTTGTCTTGATGTATAGAGGCATGAAAAAACTTTCAAACTGCTCATAATCATGAGGGAAGTTAACCAAACGTGTTTCCATTAGGTTTGCAGTCAGGACTTTTCAGTTCAATTTAAGTGTATACTACTGTTACGTCAAAGCATTGTAGGCACTGAGATAAGAACTTTTTTGTCTTGATGTCTAAAGGCATGAAACAACTTTCAGTCATCTCAGAATCATGCGGGAAGTTAACCTAAGGTGTTTCCATTAGGTTTGCAGTAAGTACTTTGGTGTAAAATTGAAATGTATACTATTTGTATTGTCAAAGCATTGGAAGCACTGAGAAAAGAACTTTTTTGTCTTGATGAGCAGAGGCATGAAACTACTTTCAAACTACTCATAATCATGTGGTAAGTTGAACTAAGGTGTTTCCATTAGGTTTGCACTAAGTGCTTTGGTGTAATATTCAAATGTATAATACTTTTAATGTCAAAGCACTCTAATCTCTGAGAAATCAACTTTTTTGTCTTTATGTACAGAGGCATGAAACAACTTGCAGACATTTCAGAATCATGTGGGAAGTTAACCTAAGGTGTTTCAATTAGGTTTGCAGTCAGTACTTTGGTGTAAAATTGAAATGTATACTCTTTGTATTGTCAAAGCATTGGAAGCACTGAGAAAAGAAACTTTTTTCTCTTGATGAGCAGAGGCATGAAACTACTTTCAAACTACTCATAATCATGTGGGAAGTTAACCTAAGATGTTTTTATTCGGTTTGCAGTAAGTACTTTGGTGTAAAATTCAAATGTGTACTACTTTTATTGTCCAAGCACTCTATTCACTGAGAAATCAACTTTTTTCTCTTTATGTGCAGAGGCATGATACAACTTTCAGATATCTCAGAATCATGTGGGATGTTATCCTAATGTGTTTCCATTAGGTTTGCACTAAGTACTTTGGTGTAAAATTCAAATGTATAATACTTTTAATGTCAAAGCGCTCTATTCTCTGAGAAATTAACTTTTTTGTCTTTATGTACAGAGGCATGAAACAACTTGCAGACATTTCAGAATCATGTGGGAAGATAACCATAAGGTGTTTCAATTAGGTTTGCAGTAAGTACTTTGGTGTAAAATTGAAATGTATACTATTTGTATTGTCAAAGCATTGTATGCACTGAGATAACAACTCTGTTGTCTTGATGTATAGAGGCATGAAAAAAGTTTCAAACTGCTCATAATCATGAGGGAAATTAACCAAAGGTGTTTGCATTAGGTTTGCAGTCAGGACTTTTCAGTACAATTGAAGTGTATACTACTGTTACATCAAAGCATTGTATGCACTGAGATGACAACTTTTTTGTCTTGATGTCTAGAGGCATGAAACAACTTTCACTCATCTCAGAATCATGTGGGAAGTTAACCTAAGGTGTTTCCATTAGGTTTGCACTAAGTACTTTGGTGTAAAATTGAAATGTATACTATTTGTATTGTCAAAGCATTGGAAGCAGTGAGAAAAGAACTTTTTTGTCTTGATGAGCAGAGGCATGAAACTACTTTCAAACTACTCATAATCATGTGGGAAGTTAACATAAGATGTTCTTATTAGGTTTGCAGTAAGTAGTTTGGTGTAAATTTCAAATGTATAATACTTTTACTGTCAAAGCACTCTATTCTCTGTGAAATCAACTTTTTTGTCTTTATGTACAGAGGCATGAAACGAATTGCAGAGATTTCAGAATCATCTGGGAAGTTAACCTAAGGTGTTTCCATTAGGTTTGCAGTAAGTATTTTGGTGTAAAATTGAAATGTATACTATTTGTATTGTCAAAGCATTGGAAGCACTGAGATAACAACTTTGTTGTCTTGATGTACTTAGACATGAAACAACTTTCAAACTGCTCATAATCATGTGGGAAGTTAACCAAAGGTGTTTGCATTAGGTTTGCACTAAGTACTTTGGTGTAAAATTCAAATGTATACTATTTGTATTGTCAAAGCATTGGAAGCACTGAGAAAAGAACTTTTTTGCCTTGATTAGCAGATGCATGAAACTACTTTCAATCTACTCATAATCATGTGGGAAGTTAACCTAAGATGTTTTTATTAGGTTTGCAGTAAGTAGTTTGGTGTAAATTTCAAATGTATATTACTTTTCATGTCAAAGCACTCAATTCTCTGTGAAATCAACTTTTTTGTCTTTATGTACAGAGGCATGAAACAACTTGCAGACATTTCAGAACCATGTGGGAAGTTAACCTAAGGTGTTTCCATCAGGTTTGCAGTAAGTACTTTGGTGTAAAATTGAAATATATACTATTTGTATTGTCAAAGCATTGTATGCACTGAGATAACAACTTTTTTGTCTTGACGTATAGAGGCATGAAAAAACTTTCAAACTGCTCATAATCATGACGGAAGTTAACCAAAGGTGTTTGCATTAGGTTTGCAGTCAGGACTTTTCAGTACAATTGAAGTGTATACTACTGTTACATCAAAGCATTGTATGCACTGAGATAACAACTTTTTTGTCTTGATGTCTAGAGGCATGAAACAACTTTCAGTCATCTCAGAATCATGTGGGAAGTTAACCTAAGGTGTTTTTACATTAGGTTTGCACTGAGTACTTTGGTGCAAAATTGAAATGTATACTATTTGAATTGTCAAAGCATTGGAAGCACTGAGAAAAGAACTTTTTTGTCTTGATGAGCAGATGCATTAAACTACTTTCAATCTACTCATAATCATGTGGGAAGTTAACCTAAGATGTTTTTATTAGGTTTGCAGTAAGTACTTTGGTGTAAAATTCAAATGTATAATACTTTTAATGTCAAAGCACTTTAAGCTCTGAGAAATCAAGTTTTCTGTCTTTATGTGCAGAGGCATGATACAACTCTCAGACATCTCAGAATCATGTGGGAAGTTAACCTAAGGTGTTTCCATTAGCTTTTCGCTAAGTGCTTTGGTGTAAAATTGAAATGTATACTATTTGTATTTTGAAAGCATTGTACGCACTGAGATAACAACTTTTTTGTCTTGATGTCTAGAGGCATGAAACAACTTTCAGTCATCTCAGAATCATGTGGGAAGTTAAACTAAGGTGTTTCCATTAGGTTTGCACTAAGTACTTTGGTGTAAAATTGAAATGTATACTATTTGTATTGTCAAAGCATTGGAAGCACTGAGAAAAGAACTTTTTTGTCTTGATGAGCAGAGGCATGTAACTACGTTCAAACTACTCATAATCATGTGGGAAGTTGAACTAAGGTGTTTCCATTAGGTTTGCAGTAAGTAGTATGGTGTAAATTTCAAATGTATATTACTTTTCATGTCAAAGCACTCTATTCTCTGTGAAATCAACTTTTTTGTCTTTATGTACAGAGGCATGAAACAACTTGCAGACATTTCAGAACCATGTGGGAAGTTAACCTAAGGTGTTTCCATCAGGTTTGCAGTAAGTACTTTGGTGTAAAATTGAAATGTATACTATTTGTATTGTCAAAGTATTGTATGCACTGAGATAACAACTTTGTTGTCTTGATGTATAGAGGCATGAAAAAAGTTTCAATCTGCTCATAATCATGAGGGAAGTTAACCAAAGGTGTTTGCATTAGGTTTGCAGTCAGGACTTTTCAGTACAATTGAAGTGTATACTACTGCTACATCAAAGCATTGTATGCACTGAGATAACAACTTTTTTGTCTTGATGTCTAGAGGCATGAAACAACTTTCACTCATCTCAAAATCATGTGGGAAGTTAACCTAAGGTGTTTCCATTAGGTTTGCACTAAGTACTTTGGTGTAAAATTGAAATGTATACTATTTGTATTGTCAAAGCATTGGAAGCACTGAGAAAAGAACTTTTTTGCCTTTATGTACAGAGGCATGAAACAACTTGAAGACATTTCAGAATCATGTGGGAAGTTAACCGAAGCTGTTTGCATTAGGTTTGCAGTAAGTACTTTTGTGTAAAATTGAAATGTATACTCTTTGTATTGTCAAAGCATTGTATGCACTGAGATAAGAACTTTTTTGTCTTGATGTCTAGAGGCATGAAACAACTTTCAGTCATCTCAGAATCATGTGGGAAGTTAACCTAAGGTGTTTCCATTAGGTTTGCACTAAGTACTTTGGTGCAAAATTGAAATGTATACTATTTGAATTGTCAAAGCATTGGAAGCACTGAGAAAAGAACTTTTTTGTCTTGATGAGCAGATGCATGAAACTACTTTCAATCTACTCATAATCATGTGGGAAGTTAACCTAAGATGTTTTTATTAGGTTTGCAGTAAGTACTTTGGTGTAAAATTCAAATGTATAATACTTTTAATGTCAAAGCACTTTAAGCTCTGAGAAATCAAGTTTTCTGTCTTTATGTGCAGAGGCATGATACAACTCTCAGACATCTCAGAATCATGTGGGAA
Organism: Mobula birostris; assembly: GCF_030028105.1. NCBI lineage: Eukaryota > Metazoa > Chordata > Chondrichthyes > Myliobatiformes > Myliobatidae > Mobula > Mobula birostris. The sequence goes on from NW_027277572.1 coordinate 8,911, forward strand.
GTTAACCTAAGGTGTTTCCATTAGCTTTTCGCTAAGTGCTTTGGTGTAAAATTGAAATGTATACTATTTGTATTTTCAAAGCATTGTACGCACTGAGATAACAACTTTTTTGTCTTGATGTCTAGAGGCATGAAACAACTTTCAGTCATCTCAGAATCATGTGGGAAGTTAAACTAAGGTGTTTCCATTAGGTTTGCACTAAGTACTTTGGTGTAAAATTGAAATGAATACTATTTGTATTGACAAAGCATTGTATGCACTGAGATAACAACTTTGTTGTCTTGATGTATAGAGGCATAAAAAAACTTAAAAAATGCTCAGAATCATGAGGGAAGTTAACCAAAGGTGTTTTCATTAGGTTTGCAGTCAGGACTTTTCAGTACAATTTAAGTGTATACTACTGTTACGTCAAAGCATTGTATGCACTGAGATAACAACTTTTTTGTCTTGATGTCTAAAGGCATGAAACAACTTTCAGTCATCTCAGAATCAAGCGAGAAGTTAACCTAAGGTGTTTCCATTAGGTTTGCAGTAAGTACTTTGGTGTAAAATTGAAATGTATACTCTTTGTATTGTCAAAGCATTGGAAGCACTGAGAAAAGAACTTTTTTGTCTTGATGAGCAGAGGCATGAAACTACTTTCAAACTACTCATAATCATGTGGGAAGTTAACCTAAGATGTTTTTATTAGTTTTGCAGTAAGTAGTTTGGTGTAAATTTCAAATGTATAATACTTTTCATGTCAAAGCACTCAATTCTCTGTGAAATCAACTTTTTTGTCTTTATGTACAGAGGCATGAAACAACTTGCAGACATTTCAGAATCATGTGGGAAGTTAACCTAAGCTGTTTCCATTAGGTTTGCAGTAAGTACTTTGGTGTAAAATTGAAATGTATACTCTTTGTATTGTCAAAGCATTGTATGCACTGAGATAACAACTTTTTTGTCTTGATGTCTAGAGGAATGAAACAACTTGCAGACATTTCAGAATCATGTGGGAAGTTAACCTAAGCTGTTTCCATTAGGTTTGCACTAAGTACTTTGGTGTAAATTTGAAATGTATACTATTTGTATTGTCAAAGCATTCGAAGCACTGAGAAAAGAACTTTTTTGTCTTGATGAGCAGAGGCATGAAACTACTTTCAAACTACTCATAATCATGTGGGAAGTTAACCTAAGATGTTTTTATTAGGTTTGCAGTAAGTAGTTTGGTGTAAATTTCAAATGTATAATACTTTTAATGTCAAAGCACTTTAAGCTCTGAGAAATCAACTTTTCTGTCTTTATGTGCAGAGGCATGATACAACTCTCAGACATCTCAGAATCATGTGGGAAGTTAACCTAAGGTGTTTCCATTAGCTTTTCACTAAGTGCTTTGGTGTAAAATTGAAATGTATGCTATTTGTAGTTTCAAAGCATTGTACGCACTGAGATAACAACATTTTTGTCTTGATGTCTAGAGGCATGAAACAACTTTCAGTCATCTCAGAATCATGTGGGAAGTTAACCAAAGGTGTTTCCATTGGGTTTGCACTAAGTACTTTGGTGTAAAATTGAAAGTATACTATTTGTATTGACAAAGCATTGTATGCACTGAGATAACAACTTTGTTGTCTTGATGTATAGAGGCATGAAAAAACTTTCAAACTGCTCATAATCATGAGGGAAGTTAACCAAAGGTGTTTCCATTAGGTTTGCAGTCAGGTCTTTTCAGTTCAATTTAAGTGTATACTACTGTTACGTCAAAGCGTTGTAGGCACTGAGATAAGAATTTTTTGTCTTGAAGTCTAAAGGCATGAAACAAAATTTTATGTCATCTCAGAATCATGCGAGAAGTTAACCTATGGTGTTTCCATTAGGTTTCCAGTAAGTACTTTGGTGTAAAATTGAAATGTATACTATTTGTATTGTCAAAGCATTGGAGGCACTGAGAAAAGAACTTTTTTGTCTTGATGAGCAGAGGCATGAAACTACTTTCAAACTACTCATAATAATGTGGGAAGTTGAACTAAGGTGTTTCCATTAGGTTTGCACTAAGTACTTTGGTGTAAAATTCAAATGTATAATACATTTAATGTCAAAGCACTCTAATCTCTGAGAAATCAACTTTTTTGATTTATGTACAGAGGCATGAAACAACTTGCAGACATTTCAGAATCATGTGGGAAGTTAACCTAAGCTGTTTCCATTAGGTTTTCAGTAAGTACTTTGGTGTAAAATTGAAATGTATACTCTTTGTATTGTCAAAGCATTGTATGCACTGAGATAACAACTTTTTTGTCTTGATGTCTACAGGCATGAACAAACTTTCAGTCATCTCAGAATCATGTGGGAAGTTAACATAAGGTGTTTCCATTAGGTTTGCACTAAGTACTTTGGTGTAAAATTGAAATGTATACTATTTGTTTTGTCAAAGCATTGGAAGCACTGAGAAAAGAACTTTTTTGTCTTGATGAGCAGAGGAATGAAACTACTTTCAAACTACTCATAATCATGTGGGAAGTTAACCTAAGATGTTTTTATTAGGTTTGCAGTAAGTAGTTTGGTGTAAATTTCAAATGTATAATACTTTTCATGTCAAAGCACTCTATTCTTTGTGAAATCAACTTTTTTGTCTTTATGTACAGAGGCATGAAACAACTTGCAGACATTTAAGAACCATGTGGGAAGTTAACCTAAGGTGTTTCCATCAGGTTTGCAGTAAGTACTATTGTGTAAAATTGAAATGTATACTATTTGTATTGCAAAGCATTGGAAGCACTGAGAAAAGAACTTTTATGTCTTGATGAGCAGAGGCACGAAACTACTTTCAAACTACTCATAATGATGTGGGAGGTTGAACTAAGGTGTTTCCATTAGGTTTACAGTAAGTTCTTTGGTGTAAAATTCAAATGTATAATACTTTTAATGTCAAAGCACTCTATTCTCTGAGAAATCAACTTTTTTGTCTTTATGTACAGAGGCATGAAACAACTTGCAGACATTTCAGAATCATGTGGGAAGTTAACCTAAGCTGTTTCCATTAGGTTTGCAGTAAGTACTTTGGTTTAAAATTGAAATGTATACTCTTTGTTTTGTCAAAGCATTGCATGCTCTGAGATAACAACTTTTTTGTCTTCATGTCTAGAGGCATGAAACAACCTTCAGACATCTCAGAATCATGTGGGAAGTTAACCTAAGGTGTTTCAATTAGGTTTGCACTAAGTACTTTGGTGTAAAATTGAAATGTATACTATTTGTATTGTCAAAGCTTTGAAAGCACTGAGAAAAGAACTTTTTTGTCTTGATGAGCAGAGGCATGAAACTACTTTCAAACTATTCATCATCATGTGGGAAGTTAACCTAACATGTTTTCATTCGGTTTGCAGTAAGTACTTTGGTGTAAAATTCAAATGTGTACTACTTTTATTGTCCAAGCACTCTATTCACTGAGAAATCAACTTTTTTCTCTTTATGTGCAGAGGCATGATACAACTTTCAGATATCTCAGAATCATGTGGGATGTTATCCTAATGTGTTTCCATTAGGTTTGCACTAAGTACTTTGGTGTAAAATTCAAATGTATAATACTTTTAATGTCAAAGCACTCTATTCTCTGAGAAATTAACTTTTTTGTCTTTATGTACAGAGGCATGAAACAACTTGCAGACATTTCAGAATCATGTGGGAAGTTAACCTAAGGTGTTTCAATTAGGTTTGCAGTAAGTACTTTGGTGTAAAATTGAAATGTATACTCTTTGTATTGTCAAAGCATTGTATGCACTGAGATAACAACTTTTTCGTCTTGATGTCTAGAGGCATGAAACAACTTTCAGTCATCTCAGAATCATGTGGGACGTTAACCTAAGGTGTTTCCATTAGGTTTCCACTAAGTACTTTGGTGTAAAATTGAAATGTATACTATTTGTATCGTTAAAGCATTGTATGAACTGAGATAACAACTTTGTTGTCTTGATGTCTAGAGGCATGAAACAACTTTCAGTCATCTCAGAATCATGTGGGAAGTTAACCTAAGGTGTTTCCATTAGGTTTGCACTAAGTACTTTGGTGTAAAATTCAAATGTATAATACTTTTCATGTCAAAGCACTCAATTCTCTGTGAAATCAACTTTTTTGTCTTTATGTACAGAGGCATGAAACAACTTGCAGACATTTCAGAATCATGTGGGAAGTTAACCTAAGCTGTTTCCATTAGGTTTGCAGTAAGTACTTTGGTGTAAAATTGAAATGTGTACTCTTTGTATTGTCAAAGCATTGTATGCACTGAGATAACAACTTTTTTGTCTTGATGTATAGAGGCATAAAAAAACTTTCAAACTGCTCATAATCATGACGGAAGTTAACCAAAGGTGTTTGCATTAGGTTTGCAGTCAGGACTTTTCAGTACAATTGAAGTGTATACTACTGTTACATCAAAGCATTGTATGCACTGAGATAACAACTTTTTTGTCTTGATGTCTAGAGGCATGAAACAACTTTCAGTCATCTCAGAATCATGTGGGAAGTTAACCTAAGGTGTTTCCATTAGGTTTGCACTAAGTACTTTGGTGCAAAATTGAAATGTATACTATTTGAATTGTCAAAGCATTGGAAGCACTGAGAAAAGAACTTTTTTGTCTTGATGAGCAGATGCATGAAACTACTTTCAATCTACTCATAATCATGTGGGAAGTTAACCTAAGATGGTTTTATTAGGTTTGCAGTAAGTACTTTGGTGTAAAATTCAAATGTATAATACTTTTAATGTCAAAGCACTTTAAGCTCTGAGAAATCAAGTTTTCTGTCTTTATGTGCAGAGGCATGATACAACTCTCAGACATCTCAGAATCATGTGGGAAGTTAACCTAAGGTGTTTCCATTAGCTTTTCGCTAAGTCCTTTGGTGTAAAATTGAAATGTATACTATTTGTATTTTCAAAGCATTGTACGCACTGAGATAACAACTTTTTTGTCTTGATGTCTAGAGGCATGAAACAACTTTCAGTCATCTCAGAATCATGTGGGAAGTTAAACTAAGGTGTTTCCATTAGGTTTGCACTAAGTACTTTGGTGTAAATTTGAAATGTATACTATTTGTATTGACAAAGCATTGTATGCACTGAGATAACAACTTTGTTGTCTTGATGTATAGAGGCATGAAAAAACTTAAAAAATGCTCAGAATCATGAGGGAAGTTAACCAATGGTGTTTTCATTAGGTTTGCAGTCAGGACTTTTCAGTACAATTTAAGTGTATACTACTGTTACGTCAAAGCATTGTATGCACTGAGATAACAACTTTTTTGTCTTGATGTCTAAAGGCATGAAACAACTTTCAGTCATCTCAGAATCAAGCGGGAAGTTAACCTAAGGTGTTTCCATTAGGTTTGCAGTAAGTACATTGGTGTAAAATTGAAATCTATACTATTTGTATTGTCAAAGCATTGGAAGCACTGAGAAAAGAACTTTTTTGTCTTGATGAGCAGAGGCATGAAACTACTTTCAAACTACTCATAATCATGTGGGAAGTTGAACTAAGGTGTTTCCATTAGGTTTGCACTAAGTACTTTGGTGCAAAATTCAAATGTATAATACTTTTAATGTCAAAGCACTCTAATCTCTGAGAAATCAACTTTTTTGTCGTTATGTACAGAGACATGAAACAACTTGCAGAGATTTCAGAATCATGTGGGAAGTTAACCTATGCTGTTTCCATTAGGTTTGCAGTAAGTACTTTGGTGTAAAATTCAAATGAATACTATTTGTATTGTCAAAGCATTGGAAGCTCTGAGAAAAGAACTTTTTTGTCTTGATGAGCAGAGGCATGAAACTACTTTCAAACTACTCATAATCATGTGAGAAGTTAACCTAAGATGTTTTTATTCGTTTTGCAGTAAGTACTTTGGTGTAAAATTCAAATGTGTACTACTTTTATTGTCCAAGCACTCTATTCACTGAGAAATCAACTTTTTTCTCTTTATGTGCAGAGGCATGATACAACTTTCAGATATCTCAGAATCATGTGGGATGTTATCCTAATGTGTTTCCATTAGGATTGCACTAAGTACTTTGGTGTAAAATTCAAATGTATAATACTTTTCATGTCAAAGCACTCAATTCTCTGTGAAATCAACTTTTTTGTCTTTATGTACAGAGGCATGAAACAACTTGCAGACATTTCAGAATCATGTGGGCAGTTAACCTAAGGTGTTTCCATTAGGTTTGCAGTAAGTACTAAGGTGTAAAATTGAAATGTATACTATTTGTATTGTCAAAGCATTGGAAGCACTGAGAAAAGAACTTTTTTGTCTTGATGAGCAGATGCATGAAACTACTTTCAATCTACTCATAATCATGTGGGAAGTTAACCTAAGATGGTTTTATTAGGTTTGCAGTAAGTACTTTGGTGTAATATTCAAATGTATAATACTTTTAATGTCAAAGCACTTTAAGCTCTGAGAAATCAAGTTTTCTGTCTTTATGTGCAGAGGCATGATACAACTCTCAGACATCTCAGAATCATGTGGGAAGTTAACCTAAGGTGTTTCCATTAGATTTGCACTAAGTGCTTTGGTGTAAAATTGAAATGTATACTATTTGTATTTTCAAAGCATTGTACGCACTGAGATAACAACTTTTTTGTCTTGATGTCTAAAGGCATGAAACAAAATTTTATGTCATCTCAGAATCATGCGAGAAGTTAACCTAAGGTGTTTCCATTAGGTTTGCAGTAAGTACTTTGGTGTAAAATTGAAATGTATACTATTTGTATTGTCAAAGCATTGGAGGCACTGAGAAAAGAACTTTTTTGTCTTGATGAGCAGAGGCATGAAACTACTTTCAAACTACTCATAATCATGTGGGAAGTTGAACTAAGGTGTTTCCATTAGGTTTGCACTAAGGACTTTGGTGTAAAATTCAAATGAATAATACTTTTAATGTCAAAGCACTCTAGTCTCTGAGAAATCAAGTTTTTTTTCGTTATGTACAGAGACATGAAACAACTTGCAGAGATTTCAGAATCATGTGGGAAGTTAACCTATGCTGTTTCCATTAGGTTTGCAGTAAGTACTTTGGTGTAAAATTGAAATGTATACTCTTTGTATTGTCAAAGCATTGTATGCAGTGAGATAACAACTTGTTTGTCTTGATGTCTAGAAGCATGAAACAACTTTCAGTCATCTCAGAATCATGTGGGAAGTTAACCAAAGGTGTTTCCATTAGGTTTGCAGTAAGTACTTTGGTGCAAAATGGAAATGTATACTATTTGTATTGTCAAAGCATTGGAAGCACTGAGAAAAGATCTTTTTTGTCTTGATGAGCAGAGGCATGAAACTACTTTCAAACTACTCATAATCATGTGGGAAGTTAACCTAAGATGTTTTTATTAGGTTTGCAGTAAGTAGTTTGGTGTAAATTTCAAATGTATATTACTTTTCATGTCAAAGCACTCTATTCTCTGTGAAATCAACTTTTTTGTCTTTATGTACAGAGGCATGAAACAACTTGCAGACATTTCAGAACCATGTGGGAAGTTAACCTAAGGTGTTTCCATCAGGTTTGCAGTAAGTACTTTGGTGTAAAATTGAAATGTATACTATTTGTATTGTCAAAGCATTGTATGCACTGAGATAACAACTTTGTTGTCTTGATGTATAGAGGCATGAAAAAAGTTTCAATCTGCTCATAATCATGAGGGAGATTAACCAAAGGTGTTTGCATTAGGTTTGCAGTCAGGACTTTTCAGTACAATTGAAGTGTATACTACTGTTACATCAAAGCATTGTATTCAGTGAGATAACAACTTTTTTGTCTTGATGTCTAGAGCCATGAAACAACTTTCACTCATCTCAGAATCATGTGGGAAGTTAACCTAAGGTGTTTCCATTAGGTTTGCACTAAGTACTTTGGTGTAAAATTGAAATGTATACTATTTGTATTGTCAAAGCATTGGAAGCAGTGAGAAAAGAACTTTTTTGTCTTGATGAGCAGAGGCATGAAACTACTTTCAAACTACTCATAATCATGTGGGAAGTTAACCTAAGATGTTCTTATTAGGTTTGCAGTAAGTAGTTTGGTGTAAATTTCAAATGTATAATACTTTTACTGTCAAAGCACTCTGTTCTCTGTGAAATCAACTTTTTTGTCTTTATGTACAGAGGCATGAAACGAATTGCAGACATTTCAGAATCATGTGGGAAGTTAACCTACGGTGTTTCCATTAGCTTTGCAGTAAGTACTTTGGTGTAAAAGTGAAATGTATACTATTTGTATTGTAAAAGCATTGGAAGCACTGAGATAACAACTTTGTTGTCTTGATGTACTTAGACATGAAACAACTTTCAAACTGCTCATAATCATGTGGGAAGTTAACCAAAGGTGTTTGCATTAGGTTTGCACTAAGTACTTTGGTGTAAAATTGAAATGTATACTATTTGTATTGTCAAAGCATTGGAAGCACTGAGAAAAGAACTTTTTTGCCTTTATGTACAGAGGCATGAAACAACTTGAAGACATTTCAGAATCATGTGGGAAGTTAACCGAAGCTGTTTCCATTAGGTTTGCAGTAAGTACTTTGGTGTAAAATTGAAATGTATACTCTTTGTATTGTCAAAGCATTGTATGCACTGAGATAACAACTTTTTTGTCTTGATGTCTAGAGGCATGAAACAACTTTCAGTCATCTCAGAATCATGTGGGAAGTTAACCTAAGGTGTTTCCATTAGGTTTGCACTAAGTACTTTGGTGTAAAATTGAAATGTATACTATTTGTATTGTCAAAGCATTCGAAGCTCTGAGAAAAGAACTTTTTTGTCTTGATGAGCAGAGGCATGAAACTACTTTCAAACTACTCATAATCATGTGGGAAGTTAACCTAAGATGTTTTTATTAGGTTTGCAGTAAGTAGTTTGGTGTAAATTTCAAATGTATAATACTTTTAATGTCAAAGCACTTTAAGCTCTGAGAAATCAACTTTTCTGTCTTTATGTGCAGAGGCATGATACAACTCTCAGACATCTCAGAATCATGTGGGAAGTTAACTTAAGGTGTTTCCATTAGCTTTTCAATAAGTGCTTTGGTGTAAAATTGAAATGTATACTATTTGTATTTTCAAAGCATTGTACGCACTGAGATAACAACTTTTTTGTCTTGATGTCTAGAGGCATGAAACAACTTTCAGTCATCTCAGAAGCATGTGGGAAGTTAACCTAAGGTGTTTCCATTACGTTTGCACTAAGTACTTTGGTGTAAAATTGAAATGTATACTATTTGTATTGACAAAGCATTGTATGCACTGAGATAACAACTTTGTTGTCTTGATGTATAGAGGCATGAAACAACTTTCAGTCATCTCAGAATCATGTGGGAAGTTAACCTAATGTGATTCCATTAGGATTGCACTAAGTACTTTGGTGTAAAATGGAAATATACACTATTTGTATTGACAAAGCATTGTATGCACTGAGATAACAACTTTGTTGTCTTGATGTATAGAGGCATGAAAAAACTTTCAAACTGCTGATAATCATGAGGGAAGTTAACCAAAGGAGTTTCCATTAGGTTTGCAGTCAGGACTTTTCAGTAGAATTTAAGTGTATACTACTGTTACGTCAAAGCATTGTATGCACTGAGAAAACAACTTTTTTGTCTTGATGTCTAGAGGCATGAAACAACTTGCAGACATTTCAGAATCATGTGGGAAGTTAACCTAAGCTGTTTCCATTAGGTTTGCACTAAGTACTTTGGTGTAAAATTGAAATGTATACCATTTGTATTGTCAAAGCTTTCGAAGCACTGAGAAAAGAACTTTTTTGTCTTGATGAGCAGAGGCATGAAACTACTTTCAAACTACTCATAATCATGTGGGAAGTTAACCTAAGGTGTTTTTATAAGGTTTGCAGTAAGTAGTTTGGTGAAAATTTCAAATGTATAATACTTTTAATGTCAAAGCACTTTAAGCTCTGAGAAATCAACTTTTCTGTCTTTATGTGCAGAGGCATGATACAACTCTCAGATATCTCAGAATCATGTGGGAAGTTAACCTAAGGTGTTTCCATTAGCTTTTCACTAAGTGCTTTGGTGTAAAATTGAAATGTATACTATTTGTATTTTCAAAGCATTGTACGCACTGAGATAACAACTTTTTTGTCTTGATGTCTAGAGGCATGAAACAACTTTCAGTCATCTCAGAATCATGTGGGAAGTTAACCTAAGGTGTTTCCATTAGGTTTGCAGTAAGTACTTTGGTGTAAAATTGAAAGTATATTATTTGTATTGACAAAGCATTGTATGCACTGAGATAACAACTTTGTTGTCTTGATGTATAGAGGCATGAAAAAACTTTCAAACTGCTCATAATCATGAGGGAAGTTAACCAAAGGTGTTTCCATTAGGTTTTCAGTCAGGTCTTTTCAGTTCAATTTAAGTGTATACTACTGTTACGTCAAAGCGTTGTAGGCACTGAGATAAGAACTTTTTTGTCTTGATGTCTAAAGGCATGAAACAAAATTTTATGTCATCTCAGAATCATGCGAGAAGTTAAACTAAGGTGTTTCCATTAGGTTTGCAGTAAGTACTTTGGTGTAAAATTGAAATGTATACTATTTGTATTGTCAAAGCATTGGAGGCACTGAGAAAAGAACTTCTTTGTCTTGATGAGCAGAGGCATGAAACTACTTTCAAACTACTCATAATCATGTGGGAAGTTGAACTATGGTGTTTCCATTAGGTTTGCACTAAGTACTTTGGTGTAAAATTGAAATGTATACTATTTGTATTGTGAAAGCATTGGAAGCACTGAGAAAAGAAACTTTTTTCTCTTGATGAGCAGAGGCATGAAACTACTTTCAAACTACTCATAATCATGTGGGAAGTTAACCTAAGATGTTTTTATTCGTTTTGCAGTAAGTACTTTGGTGTAAAATTCAAATGTGTACTACTTTTATTGTCCAAGCACTCTATTCACTGAGAAATCAACTTTTTTCTCTTTATATGCAGAGGCATGATACAACTTTCAGATATCTCAGAATCATGTGGGATGTTATCCTAATGTGTTTCCATTAGGATTGCACTAAGTACTTTGGTGTAAAATTCAAATGTATAATACTTTTCATGTCAAAGCACTCAATTCTCTGTGAAATCAACTTTTTTGTCTTTATGTACAGAGGCATGAAACAACTTGCAGACATTTCAGAATCATGTGGGCAGTTAACCTAAGGTGTTTCCATTAGGTTTGCAGTAAGTACTAAGGTGTAAAATTGAAATGTATACTATTTGTATTGTCAAAGCATTGGAAGCACTGAGAAAAGAACTTTTTTGTCTTGATGAGCAGATGCATGAAACTACTTTCAATCTACTCATAATCATGTGGGAAGTTAACCTAAGATGGTTTTATTAGGTTTGCAGTAAGTACTTTGGTGTAATATTCAAATGTATAATACTTTTAATGTCAAAGCACTTTAAGCTCTGAGAAATCAAGTTTTCTGTCTTTATGTGCAGAGGCATGATACAACTCTCAGACATCTCAGAATCATGTGGGAAGTTAACCTAAGGTGTTTCCATTAGATTTGCACTAAGTGCTTTGGTGTAAAATTGAAATGTATACTATTTGTATTTTCAAAGCATTGTACGCACTGAGATAACAACTTTTTTGTCTTGATGTCTAGAGGCATGAAAAAACTTTCAAACTGCTCATAATCATGAGGGAAGTTAACCAAAGGTGTTTCCATTAGGTTTGCAGTCAGGTCTTTTCAGTTCAATTTAAGTGTATACTACTGTTACGTCAAAGCGTTGTAGGCACTGAGATAAGAACTTTTTTGTCTTGATGTCTAAAGGCATGAAACAAAATTTTATGTCATCTCAGAATCATGCGAGAAGTTAACCTAAGGTGTTTCCATTAGGTTTGCAGTAAGTACTTTGGTGTAAAATTGAAATGTATACTATTTGTATTGTCAAAGCATTGGAGGCACTGAGAAAAGAACTTTTTTGTCTTGATGAGCAGAGGCATGAAACTACTTTCAAACTACTCATAATCATGTGGGAAGTTGAACTAAGGTGTTTCCATTAGGTTTGCACTAAGGACTTTGGTGTAAAATTCAAATGAATAATACTTTTAATGTCAAAGCACTCTAGTCTCTGAGAAATCAAGTTTTTTTTCGTTATGTACAGAGACATGAAACAACTTGCAGAGATTTCAGAATCATGTGGGAAGTTAACCTATGCTGTTTCCATTAGGTTTGCAGTAAGTACTTTGGTGTAAAATTGAAATGTATACTCTTTGTATTGTCAAAGCATTGTATGCACTGAGATAACAACTTGTTTGTCTTGATGTCTAGAAGCATGAAACAACTTTCAGTCATCTCAGAATCATGTGGGAAGTTAACCAAAGGTGTTTCCATTAGGTTTGCAGTAAGTACTTTGGTGCAAAATGGAAATGTATACTATTTGTATTGTCAAAGCATTGGAAGCACTGAGAAAAGATCTTTTTTGTCTTGATGAGCAGAGGCATGAAACTACTTTCAAACTACTCATAATCATGTGGGAAGTTAACCTAAGATGTTTTTATTAGGTTTGCAGTAAGTAGTTTGGTGTAAATTTCAAATGTATATTACTTTTCATGTCAAAGCACTCTATTCTCTGTGAAATCAACTTTTTTGTCTTTATGTACAGAGGCATGAAACAACTTGCAGACATTTCAGAACCATGTGGGAAGTTAACCTAATGTGTTTCCATCAGGTTTGCAGTAAGTACTTTGGTGTAAAATTGAAATGTATACTATTTGTATTGTCAAAGCATTGTATGCACTGAGATAACAACTTTGTTGTCTTGATGTATAGAGGCATGAAAAAAGTTTCAATCTGCTCATAATCATGAGGGAGATTAACCAAAGGTGTTTGCATTAGGTTTGCAGTCAGGACTTTTCAGTACAATTGAAGTGTATACTACTGTTACATCAAAGCATTGTATTCAGTGAGATAACAACTTTTTTGTCTTGATGTCTAGAGGCATGAAACAACTTTCACTCATCTCAGAATCATGTGGGAAGTTAACCTAAGGTGTTTCCATTAGGTTTGCACTAAGTACTTTGGTGTAAAATTGAAATGTATACTATTTGTATTGTCAAAGCATTGGAAGCAGTGAGAAAAGAACTTTTTTGTCTTGATGAGCAGAGGCATGAAACTACTTTCAAACTATTCATAATCATGTGGGAAGTTAACCTAAGATGTTCTTATTAGGTTTGCAGTAAGTAGTTTGGTGTAAATTTCAAATGTATAATACTTTTACTGTCAAAGCACTCTATTCTCTGTGAAATCAACTTTTTTGTCTTTATGTACAGAGGCATGAAACGAATTGCAGACATTTCAGAATCATGTGGGAAGTTAACCTACGGTGTTTCCATTAGCTTTGCAGTAAGTACTTTGGTGTAAAAGTGAAATGTATACTATTTGTATTGTAAAAGCATTGGAAGCACTGAGATAACAACTTTGTTGTCTTGATGTACTTAGACATGAAACAACTTTCAAACTGCTCATAATCATGTGGGAAGTTAACCAAAGGTGTTTGCATTAGGTTTGCACTAAGTACTTTGGTGTAAAATTGAAATGTATACTATTTGTATTGTCAAAGCATTGGAAGCACTGAGAAAAGAACTTTTTTGCCTTTATGTACAGAGGCATGAAACAACTTGAAGACATTTCAGAATCATGTGGGAAGTTAACCGAAGCTGTTTCCATTAGGTTTGCAGTAAGTACTTTGGTGTAAAATTGAAATGTATACTCTTTGTATTGTCAAAGCATTGTATGCACTGAGATAACAACTTTTTTGTCTTGATGTCTAGAGGCATGAAACAACTTTCAGTCATCTCAGAATCATGTGGGAAGTTAACCTAAGGTGTTTCCATTAGGTTTGCACTAAGTACTTTGGTGTAAAATTGAAATGTATACTATTTGTATTGTCAAAGCATTCGAAGCTCTGAGAAAAGAACTTTTTTGTCTTGATGAGCAGAGGCATGAAACTACTTTCAAACTACTCATAATCATGTGGGAAGTTAACCTAAGATGTTTTTATTAGGTTTGCAGTAAGTAGTTTGGTGTAAATTTCAAATGTATAATACTTTTAATGTCAAAGCACTTTAAGCTCTGAGAAATCAACTTTTCTGTCTTTATGTGCAGAGGCATGATACAACTCTCAGACATCTCAGAATCATGTGGGAAGTTAACTTAAGGTGTTTCCATTAGCTTTTCAATAAGTGCTTTGGTGTAAAATTGAAATGTATACTATTTGTATTTTCAAAGCATTGTACGCACTGAGATAACAACTTTTTTGTCTTGATGTCTAGAGGCATGAAACAACTTTCAGTCATCTCAGAAGCATGTGGGAAGTTAACCTAAGGTGTTTCCATTACGTTTGCACTAAGTACTTTGGTGTAAAATTGAAATGTATACTATTTGTATTGACAAAGCATTGTATGCACTGAGATAACAACTTTGTTGTCTTGATGTATAGAGGCATGAAACAACTTTCAGTCATCTCAGAATCATGTGGGAAGTTAACCTAATGTGATTCCATTAGGATTGCACTAAGTACTTTGGTGTAAAATGGAAATATACACTATTTGTATTGACAAAGCATTGTATGCACTGAGATAACAACTTTGTTGTCTTGATGTATAGAGGCATGAAAAAACTTTCAAACTGCTGATAATCATGAGGGAAGTTAACCAAAGGAGTTTCCATTAGGTTTGCAGTCAGGACTTTTCAGTACAATTTAAGTGTATACTACTGTTACGTCAAAGCATTGTATGCACTGAGAAAACAACTTTTTTGTCTTGATGTCTAGAGGCATGAAACAACTTGCAGACATTTCAGAATCATGTGGGAAGTTAACCTAAGCTGTTTCCATTAGGTTTGCACTAAGTACTTTGGTGTAAAATTGAAATGTATACCATTTGTATTGTCAAAGCTTTCGAAGCACTGAGAAAAGAACTTTTTTGTCTTGATGAGCAGAGGCATGAAACTACTTTCAAACTACTCATAATCATGTGGGAAGTTAACCTAAGGTGTTTTTATAAGGTTTGCAGTAAGTAGTTTGGTGTAAATTTCAAATGTATAATACTTTTAATGTCAAAGCACTTTAAGCTCTGAGAAATCAACTTTTCTGTCTTTATGTGCAGAGGCATGATACAACTCTCAGATATCTCAGAATCATGTGGGAAGTTAACCTAAGGTGTTTCCATTAGCTTTTCACTAAGTGCTTTGGTGTAAAATTGAAATGTATACTATTTGTATTTTCAAAGCATTGTACGCACTGAGATAACAACTTTTTTGTCTTGATGTCTAGAGGCATGAAACAACTTTCAGTCATCTCAGAATCATGTGGGAAGTTAACCTAAGGTGTTTCCATTAGGTTTGCAGTAAGTACTTTGGTGTAAAATTGAAAGTATATTATTTGTATTGACAAAGCATTGTATGCACTGAGATAACAACTTTGTTGTCTTGATGTATAGAGGCATGAAAAAACTTTCAAACTGCTCATAATCATGAGGGAAGTTAACCAAAGGTGTTTCCATTAGGTTTTCAGTCAGGTCTTTTCAGTTCAATTTAAGTGTATACTACTGTTACGTCAAAGCGTTGTAGGCACTGAGATAAGAACTTTTTTGTCTTGATGTCTAAAGGCATGAAACAAAATTTTATGTCATCTCAGAATCATGCGAGAAGTTAAACTAAGGTGTTTCCATTAGGTTTGCAGTAAGTACTTTGGTGTAAAATTGAAATGTATACTATTTGTATTGTCAAAGCATTGGAGGCACTGAGAAAAGAACTTCTTTGTCTTGATGAGCAGAGGCATGAAACTACTTTCAAACTACTCATAATCATGTGGGAAGTTGAACTATGGTGTTTCCATTAGGTTTGCACTAAGTACTTTGGTGTAAAATTGAAATGTATACTATTTGTATTGTGAAAGCATTGGAAGCACTGAGAAAAGAAACTTTTTTCTCTTGATGAGCAGAGGCATGAAACTACTTTCAAACTACTCATAATCATGTGGGAAGTTAACCTAAGATGTTTTTATTCGTTTTGCAGTAAGTACTTTGGTGTAAAATTCAAATGTGTACTACTTTTATTGTCCAAGCACTCTATTCACTGAGAAATCAACTTTTTTCTCTTTATGTGCAGAGGCATGATACAACTTTCAGATATCTCAGAATCATGTGGGATGTTATCCTAATGTGTTTCCATTAGGATTGCACTAAGTACTTTGGTGTAAAATTCAAATGTATAATACTTTTCATGTCAAAGCACTCAATTCTCTGTGAAATCAACTTTTTTGTCTTTATGTACAGAGGCATGAAACAACTTGCAGACATTTCAGAATCATGTGGGCAGTTAACCTAAGGTGTTTCCATTAGGTTTGCAGTAAGTACTAAGGTGTAAAATTGAAATGTATACTATTTGTATTGTCAAAGCATTGGAAGCACTGAGAAAAGAACTTTTTTGTCTTGATGAGCAGATGCATGAAACTACTTTCAATCTACTCATAATCATGTGGGAAGTTAACCTAAGATGGTTTTATTAGGTTTGCAGTAAGTACTTTGGTGTAATATTCAAATGTATAATACTTTTAATGTCAAAGCACTTTAAGCTCTGAGAAATCAAGTTTTCTGTCTTTATGTGCAGAGGCATGATACAACTCTCAGACATCTCAGAATCATGTGGGAAGTTAACCTAAGGTGTTTCCATTAGATTTGCACTAAGTGCTTTGGTGTAAAATTGAAATGTATACTATTTGTATTTTCAAAGCATTGTACGCACTGAGATAACAACTTTTTTGTCTTGATGTCTAGAGGCATGAAAAAACTTTCAAACTGCTCATAATCATGAGGGAAGTTAACCAAAGGTGTTTCCATTAGGTTTGCAGTCAGGTCTTTTCAGTTCAATTTAAGTGTATACTACTGTTACGTCAAAGCGTTGTAGGCACTGAGATAAGAACTTTTTTGTCTTGATGTCTAAAGGCATGAAACAAAATTTTATGTCATCTCAGAATCATGCGAGAAGTTAACCTAAGGTGTTTCCATTAGGTTTGCAGTAAGTACTTTGGTGTAAAATTGAAATGTATACTATTTGTATTGTCAAAGCATTGGAGGCACTGAGAAAAGAACTTTTTTGTCTTGATGAGCAGAGGCATGAAACTACTTTCAAACTACTCATAATCATGTGGGAAGTTGAACTAAGGTGTTTCCATTAGGTTTGCACTAAGGACTTTGGTGTAAAATTCAAATGAATAATACTTTTAATGTCAAAGCACTCTAGTCTCTGAGAAATCAAGTTTTTTTTCGTTATGTACAGAGACATGAAACAACTTGCAGAGATTTCAGAATCATGTGGGAAGTTAACCTATGCTGTTTCCATTAGGTTTGCAGTAAGTACTTTGGTGTAAAATTGAAATGTATACTCTTTGTATTGTCAAAGCATTGTATGCACTGAGATAACAACTTGTTTGTCTTGATGTCTAGAAGCATGAAACAACTTTCAGTCATCTCAGAATCATGTGGGAAGTTAACCAAAGGTGTTTCCATTAGGTTTGCAGTAAGTACTTTGGTGCAAAATGGAAATGTATACTATTTGTATTGTCAAAGCATTGGAAGCACTGAGAAAAGATCTTTTTTGTCTTGATGAGCAGAGGCATGAAACTACTTTCAAACTACTCATAATCATGTGGGAAGTTAACCTAAGATGTTTTTATTAGGTTTGCAGTAAGTAGTTTGGTGTAAATTTCAAATGTATATTACTTTTCATGTCAAAGCACTCTATTCTCTGTGAAATCAACTTTTTTGTCTTTATGTACAGAGGCATGAAACAACTTGCAGACATTTCAGAACCATGTGGGAAGTTAACCTAATGTGTTTCCATCAGGTTTGCAGTAAGTACTTTGGTGTAAAATTGAAATGTATACTATTTGTATTGTCAAAGCATTGTATGCACTGAGATAACA
>NW_027277573.1:0-26875 GCF_030028105.1 Mobula birostris
ACAGAATTCCTGGCAGTTGGGCTAAGTGGGGCAGAGACTCACATACACTGGTACACACAGGGTATCACGAGTGAGGGGAGAGAGACAGAGAGTAGCAGAGAGAGAGAGACAGACACACACACACACACACACACACAGAAAGGGAGAGAGAGGCACGCAGAGAGAGAGAGAGAGAGAGGGGCACACACAGAGACAGTGACACAGAGAGAGATAGAGACACACACATACAGAGAGAGAGAGAGAAAGGGAGACAGGCACACACACAGACAGAGACTCACACAGAAAGAGAAAGAGAGACACACACATAGAGACACACACACACAGAGAAAGAGAAAAAGAGACACACAGACGGAGAGACACACACACAGAAAGAGAGGGACATACACATACACAGAGAGAGCAAAAGAGACAGACACACAGAAAGAAGGAGAGAGAGAGACAGATACAGAGACACAAAGAGAGGGAAAAAGATAGAGACAGAAAGAGAGAGACATAGAGAGATGAGAGAAACAGATAAGACCGAGAGAGAGAGAGAGAGAGAGACAGAGACAGGGAGACAAGACAAAGAAAGACATACACACATAAACTCACACACAGTCTCAGAGAGGGACGCACAGTATCTGTCACACAGAGAGAAAGACACTTTCATAGAGAAAAAGACAAGCACACACTATCATAGAGGGAGAGAAAGACACAGAAGAAAGAGACACATAGTTACTCAGAGAGAGAGACAGAAAGAGCCACACTCTCCCACAGTGAGTTACAATCACAAGAGGAGAGAAAGACAGAGCGAGACAGAAAACCAAAGGAGGGGTGAGAGAGACTGACTCTCCCAAACTGTGTTAGAAGCACAGACATTCATACATAAGCTGTCTCACACACACACACACACACACACACACACACACACAGAGGGACAGACAACGTCATACACATGCCAATTCAGACACAGACACACACTCACTCACACGGTGTCAGAGAGAGAGAGAGTCACATTGAGACACAGACGGTTTCACAAAGAGTGACACACATGGTGAGAGTAGAGAGAGGGGTGAGGGAGGGGGTTGGGGAGATGGGGAAGGGAGAAAGGGGGTGAGGGGATGGTGTGGGAAGGAGGAGAGCAGAGGGGGAGGGGAGTGAGGGGGTGTAGGGGAAGGAGGAGGCAGAGCGAGAGGGGAGGGGAAAGGGAGAGATGGGGTGAGGAGAGGGAGAAGGGGTGAGGAGGGAGGGTAGGGGAAGAGGGAAAGAGGAGAGAGGGTGAGGGTGGGAGATTAGAAGCGGGTAGAGTAGTAGAGAGCAGAGAGTGGGAGGTGGGAGTCAAGGGGGAGATTGGGGAGGGAGAGAGAAAGGGGAAAGTGAGGGAGGGGCAAGGGATGATGGGAAGGGGTAGGGAAGAGAGGAAGAGTGTGGGAGGGGGGATGGGAGAGGGGTAGAGGTGGAAGGAGAGGGAGGTTAGAGGGAGAGGGGAGAGAGAGATACACAAAGATACATGCACAGGCACATTCAGAGATGGAGAAACATTATTACAGACAGACAGACTGTCAGAGACAGACACAGAGACAAGCAACACACAGACACTGATTCAGTGTCAACAACATGAAGCACACAGCATCACAGAGAGAGACAGTATCACAGACACAGAGAGAGACAGTATCACAGAGACACAGTATCCGAGAGACACAGACAGACGGTAACACAGAGACACACACTATCACAGAAAGACACACACAGAGACACACAGTATCACAGAGAGGGACAGACCATCACAGAGACACACAGTATCACAGAGACAGAGAGACACATGGTATCACAGAGACAGAGAGAGACACATGGTATCACAGAGACACACAGTATCACAGAGAGGGACAGACCATCACAGAGAGAGAGACAGAGAGTCACACAGAGACACACAGTATCACAGAGACAGAGAGACACATGGTATCACAGAGACACACAGTATCACAGAGACAGAGAGAGACACATGGTATCACAGAGACACACAGTATCACAGAGACAGAGAGACACATGGTATCACAGAGACACACAGTATCACAGAGCCATACAGACACAGATACATAGTGGAAGTGTGATCACTCGAGTTGACTGTGATGTTCTCCTGAGGGGTTGGGTATTGGTGGCTGTAGAGGCCGATCTGGGATCCACACACTCTGGTGCTGTGGAGGCTGTGGTTAGTGGCTGGGGGTTTTTTGGTTGTTCAGTCTCTCCTTTCTCAGCTGCCACTGGTCCTCTGCGGTACTGTGGAGGTCGATCTCGTAGCACAGCTCCCTCTTGAACAGATTTCCTCCAGGTGGATCTATTGAGTGCAGTCTTCCCAGTTTTTAGATGTCCCTTCGAATTTCTTCAGACTGATTTTTGATGTCATCTCTGAAGCGTTTCCTTTGCCCACCAGCGGCTCGCTGACCTTCTTCAACTGAGAATAAACAGTCTGTTTGGGGAGCTATCCACATTTTGATTTCAAAGTTCAAGGGAAGCTTGCATAGAAACAAGGATGGGAGAGTTATGGAAGCCTACAGTCCGGGTTCAGGTCGATGGAATTAGGCAGTTTAAGTGGTTCAGTATGAACTGGACGGGCTGAAGGGCAGTGCAAAGTGAGTTCGCTCGGTGTCTGACTCCCGGAATGTGTGACAGGAAAGTGCAGAGGGCTTGTTTTTGTACTGCAGTTCTTTATGTCTCTCAGTCTTATTATCAGCCACAACCCAACCTGCCATTTATCCAGCCCTCCATAAAAGTTGACAATATCATCTTTGAAACTATGGATCACTTTCCCTACCTTGCCAGCATTCTCTCCTCAAAAGCAGACATCGACTCTGAGGTCAACCACTGCCTGAATAGTGCTAGTGGAGCCTATTCAAGATTGAGGAAAAGAGATTTTGAAGACCACAACCAATAGGTCCAAACTAAACTTTAGAACTCTAGAACAGTTGTCCTTCCTGCATTACTGTTTAAAGCTGAATCATGGACCACCTGAAAGCTCTGGAATAAAACCAGCTTACGAAAGATTTTGAGGAAGGAGAGAAGCACTAACACCAGTTTGAATAGCATGTCCACCACGATAAAGCAACACCAACTCCCATGGATAGGTCATGTCAAACAGAGACATAGTATCTCTCACATACACAGTAGGTATTGTGTGAATGAAGTCACCGGATAAAAGTACTGGTAGACATGAAGCAGCCTCTTTATTCAACAGAACAAGACACAGCAGGCATCATATGAAGATGCTTTTGGCGGAAAGATCTCCTGTGCCCGACACGACCCATATTTTACATACTAAAGATCAAAGAAAATTCAGGACAGTTCAAACAAATCCATATTTACAATCTTCTCACCATCACACATCCATGCAGTGACTGGTATCATGCATATGCAGACAATCAGCTCGATGCCCGTTTCCTGATCTGTGGACCTATTGTTCAGAGCTGCATTAAAATCAAATCCACAATCCATATTCAGATCCGAAGTTATCTGCTAAATGTGCTAAACCCCAAATATTGCTCTAACAGGTGAGAGAGCGAAACGGAGAGAGTGGTGGGGGGCAAGCATGGTGGGGAGAGAGAGAAAGAGAAAAAGAAAAAAAACGAGAACAAACACACACACACACACACACACACACACACAGGCATGCAGTGTCACAGTATCATTAAGGACTCCACCATCCAGGCCATGCTCTATTTACTTCATTTTATTTAGCGATAAATAAAATATTTAGTAAGTCTCTGTTTAGTAAAGTCTTTAGTAGAGTTCTTTAGTCGAGTCAGACTGTAATGAAGTCTGTTTAGTAGAGACTTTATTTAGTAAAGTCTCTGTTCACTGCTGCCCTAACAACAAACCATGGGTCACCAGTGATCTGAAGGCTTTTCTCAACCACAGAAAGGGCGTCTTTAGATCAGGAGACAGGAGGAATTGAAACATGTGCAGAGGGAGCTAAAGGAGAAGATTAAAGTGGCTAAAGAGGAGTACAGGAGAGAGCCGGTGAACAAGCTCAGGCAGAATAGCACACGGGGAGGTGTGGAGAGGCATGAAGAATATCACTGGCTTCAATCAGCCAAGTCGTAGAGCCTCGGAATGCAGCTGTGAGTAAGCTAATGAGTTAAACCAATTCTTCCTCAAACAAGAGAAAATCTGCAGATGCTGGAAATCCAAGCAAGACACACAAAATGCTGGAGGAACTCAGCAAGCCAGGCAGCATCAATGAAAAAGTAGATGAGGCCTTTACTATACTGGGAGACGAGCTCTACTGTTGCGAGGAAGCCACACTCAGGTTGGAGGAACAACACTTTATATTCTGTCTGGTAGCCTCCAACCTGATGGCATGAACATCGATTTCTCGAACTTCCAGTAATGACCCCCCAATTCTTTCACTATTGCCCATCCCGTTTCCTCTCTCACCCTGTCTACCTGCCTGCATCGCCTCCCCATTTTCATTCTTCCATGGCCTTCTGTACTCTCCTGAGACTCCCTCTTCTGCAGTCCCATATCTCTTTCATCAATCAATTTCACAGCTCTTTACTTCACCCCTCCCCATTTCACCTAATATCCCTCCCTCCCACCTTTTAAATGTATTCCTCATCTTTTTTTCTCCATTCTTGCCGAAGGGTCTCAGTCCAAAATGTCGACTGTACTCTTTTCTGGCCTGCCAATTTCCTCCAGCGTTTTGTGTGTGATGCTAAACCAATTCTTCAATAGGTTTGACAATTGCCCTCCTATTCACACCCCCCTCAGCACACCAGTCCAGGTGCCAAGGCACCCAATGCTTCCTCAGCAACAATGCCTTCCCCTCCTCACCCTCACCCCCGGATCAACACATGGATGAACAACACAGGCTACCACATTCTACATTCCTGTTCCCCTCCTTGCCCTTCACCTACCGTCCACACCCCCACATACCAACTGCTATCATAGAATGGTTGGGGGGTGGGAATCAAATCTAGGCGTGAGGAGGTTAGTTCACAACAGGGGGATGGGAACCAGTGCAGAGAGACGGAGGGGTGTAAAGTGAGGGTAGATACAAAAAGTACCAAGGAGAAAAGTAAAAGTGGCAGGCCGACAAATCCAGGGCAAGCATTAAAAAGGGCCACTTTTCAGCATAATTGTATAAGGGCTAAGAGAGTTGTAAAAGAGCGCCTGAAGGCTTTGTGTGTCAATGCAAGGAGCATTCGTAATAAGGTGGATGAATTGAAAGTGCAGATTGTTATTAATGATTATGATATAGTTGGGATCACAGAGACATGGCTCCAGGTTGACCAGAGATGGGAGCTCAACGTTCAGGGATATTCAATATTCAGGAGGGATAGACATGAAGGGAGGGGAGGTGGGGTGGCGTTGCTGGTTAAAGAAGAGATTAACGCAATAGAAAGGAAGGACATAAGCCGGGAAGATGTGGAATCGATATGGGTAGAGCTGCGTAACACTAAGGGGCAGAAGACGCTGGTGGGAGTTGTGTACAGGCCACCTAACAGTAGTAGTGAGGTCGGAGATGGTATTAAACAGGAAATTAGAAATGTGTGCAATAAAGGAACAGCAGTTATAATGGGTGACTTCAATCTACATGTAGATTGGGTGAACCAAATTGGTAAAGGTGCTGAGGAAGAGGATTTCTTGGAATGTATGCGGGATGGTTTTCTGAACCAACATGTCGAGGAACCAACTAGAGAGCAGGCTATTCTGGACCGGGTTTTGAGCAATGAGGAAGGGTTAATTAGCAATCTTGTCGTGAGAGGCCCCTTGGGTAAGAGTGACCATAATATGGTGGAATTCTTCATTAAGATGGAGAGTGACATAGTTAATTCAGAAACAAAGGTTCTGAACTTAAAGAGGGGTAACTTTGAAGGTATGAGACGTGAATTAGCTAAGATAGACTGGCAAATGACACTTAAAGGATTGACGGTGGATATGCAATGGCAAGCATTTAAAGGTTGCATGGATGAACTACAACAATTGTTCATCCCAGTTTGGCAAAAGAATAAATCAAGGAAGGTAGTGCACCCGTGGCTGACAAGAGAAATTAGGGATAGTATCAATTCCAAAGAAGAAGCATACAAATTAGCCAGAGAAAGTGGCTCACCTGAGGACTGGGAGAAATTCAGAGTTCAGCAGAGGAGGACAAAGTGCTTAATTAGGAAGGGGAAAAAAGATTATGAGAGAAAACTGGCAGGGAACATAAAAACGGACCGTAAAAGCTTTTATAGATATGTAAAAAGGAAAAGACTGGTAAAGACAAATGTAGGTCCCCTGCAGACAGAAACAGGTGAATTGATTATGGGGAGCAAGGACATGGCAGACCAATTGAATAATTACTTTGGTTCTGTCTTCACTAAGGAGGACATAAATAATCTTCCAGAAATAGTAGGGGACAGAGGGTCTAGTGAGATGGAGGAATTGAGCGAAATACATGTTAGTAGGGAAGTGGTGTTAGGTAAATTGAAGGGATTGAAGGCAGATAAATCCCCAGGGCCAGATGGTCTGCAGCCTAGAGTGCTTAAAGAAGTAGCCCAAGAAATAGTGGATGCATTAGTGATAATTTTTCAAAACTTGTTAGATTCTGGACTAGTTCCTGAGGATTGGAGGGTGGCTAATGTAACTCCACTTTTTAAAAAAGGAGGGAGAGAGAAACTGGGGAATTATAGACCGGTTAGCCTAACGTCGGTGGTGGGGAAACTGCTGGAGTCAGTTTTCAAGGATGTGATAACAGCACATTTGGAAAGCGGTGAAATGATCGGACAAAGTCAGCATGGATTTGTGAAAGGAAAATCATGTCTGACGAATCTCATAGAATTTTTTGAGGATGTAACTAGTAGAGTGGATAGGGGAGAACCAGTGGATGTGGTATATTTGGATTTTCAAAAGGCTTTTGACAAGGTCCCACACAGGAGATTAGTGCGCAAACTTAAAGCACACGGTATTGGGGGTAAGGTATTGATGTGGATAGAGAATTGGTTAGCAGACAGGAAGCAAAGAGTGGGAATAAACGGGACCTTTTCAGAATGGCAGGCGGTGACTAGTGGGGTACCGCAAGGCTCAGTGCTGGGACCCCAGTTGTTTACAATATATATTAATGACTTGGACGAGGGAATTAAATGCAGCATCTCCAAGTTTGCGGATGACACGAAGCTGGGTGGCAGTGTTAGCTGTGAGGAGGATGCTAAGAGGATGCAGGGTGACTTGGATAGGTTGGGTGAGTGGGCAAATTCATGGCAGATGCAATTTAATGTGGATAAATATGAAGTTGTCCACTTTGGTGGCAAAAATAGGAAAACAGATTATTATCTGAATGGTGGCCGATTAGGAAAAGGGGAGGTGCAACGAGACCTGGGTGTCATTATACACCAGTCACTGAAAGTGGGCATGCAGGTACAGCAGGCGGTGAAAAAGGCGAATGGTATGCTGGCATTTATAGCGAGAGGATTCGAGTACAGGAGCAGGGAGGTACTACTGCAGTTGTACAAGGCCTTGATGAGACCACACCTGGAGTATTGTGTGCAGTTTTGGTCCCCTAATCTGAGGAAAGACATCCTTGACATAGAGGGAGTACAAAGAAGGTTCACCAGATTGATTCCTGGGATGGCAGGACTTTCCTATGAAGAAAGACTGGACAAACTGGGCTTGTACTCGTTGGAATTTAGAAGATTGAGGGGGGATCTGATTGAAACGTATAAGATCCTAAAGGGATTGGACAGTCCAGATGCAAGAAGATTGTTCCCGATGTTGGGGAAGTCCAGAACGAGGGGCCACAGTTTGAGGATAGAGGGGAAGCCTTTTAGGACCGAGATTAGGAAAAACTTCTTCACACAGAGAGTGGTGAATCTGTGGAATTCTCTGCCACAGGAAACAGTTCAGGCCAGTTCATTGGCTATATTTAAGAGGGAGTTAGATATGGCCCTTGTGGCTACGGGGGTCAGGGGGTATGGAGGGAAGGCTGGGGCGGGGTTCTGAGTTGGATGATCAGCCATGATCATAATAAATGGCGGTGCAGGCTCAAAGGGCCGAATGGCCTACTCCTGCACCTATTTTCTATGTTTCTATCCCAATCCTCACCTCCCCCGGACTCCACGTTCCACCAACTCCGGTCGTCGTGGACTCACCTTCACAACCGAGCAGGCGAGGACGGCTCTGAGGAAACTCAGACACGGCAAAGCATCGGGACCGGACGGGGTGAATGCCAAAGTCCTGAAGGAGTATGCTGAGCACCTGTGTGTGTGGTTCTCCAGGATGGGGCTGACTGTCAATACCACCAAGACAGAGGTGGTTTGCCAATGGAGTACCAGTGTCCCATCCACTCGACCTTCCTTCTCTGTTGGTGATGAAAAGCTGTCAGTAGTGCCATCTTTCAAATATCTGGGGAGCATTCTCTCTGAGGATAGCGGCATTGACAACGACATCCAGAGCCGCATTAAACTGGCATCAGCTGCCTTTGGGAGACTTTGGTGTAGAGTCTTTCAGAACAGGAGCCTTCATCCCTCCACAAAGGTTGCTGTATACCAAGCAGTCTGTCTTACCACCCTCCTTTATAACTGTGAAGCTTGGGTAACCTACAGCTGTCACATCAAGTCCTTGGAGCGCTTCCACATAAGCTGCCTCCAGCGCATCCTGGGAATTACCTGGCGTGGGCGGGTACCTCACACTGAAATACTTGTAAAGACCAACTGCAGAAGTATTGAGGCCATGATCACCCAGCGTCAGCTGCAGTGGCTGGGGCACGTGATAAGGATGCCCCCATGTCGGCTACCCCGCAGAGTGTTATATGGCCAGCTACATCATGGTCGACACTCAGCTAGAGGGCGGAAGAAGCATTATAAGGATCAGATGAAGAATGCTTTAAGGAAATGCAAGGTTAGACCAGAGGACCTGGAGGATGTTGCTGCTGACCGTACCACTTGGCGACAGCTGTGTAGGGACGGGGTTCATATTCTGGAGATGGAAAGAACAACCAGAAGACAGCAGAAGAGAGCCAGGAGAAATGCAGCCATGGTTACCACCACTACCACATATACATGTCCCACCTGCAATAGAGCTTGTGGGTCCAGGATAGGATTGTATAGTCGTCAAAGATCTCACCGTTAAAGGAGTGGACGTCGTTTTTAGATTTTGATGGACAACCGGAAAAAAAAAAGTTCTGCAGCACAGTCTCAACCTGAGTCTCAGCCTGGAAAGAGTCCTGATAGTGTGGAAAACATCATGTGTGGTTCCAGTACCCAAGAAGGGCCAACAGAAAGTCTTGAACGACTACCGTCCAGTGGCTCTGACCTCACACATCATGAAGACCCTGGAGAGGCTGGTCCTGGCTCACCTCCGACCCCTGGTCAGATCAGCCCTCGATCCCCTGCAGTTTGCCTACCGGAGCACATTGCTGTCATCTACCTGCTGAACAGAGCTGACTCCCGTTTGGATAAGCAGGGCAGCGCTGTGGCAGCCACAGTTTGTGCAGCTTCAGAGCTGTGTGTCAGACATGGCTGTAAGCAGCACTGGGGCCCCACAGGAATCGTATTGGCTCCCTTCCAGTTTAACTCGGATTTTAGATTCAACACTGAGTCATGTCATCTGCAGAAGTTCTCTGATGACTCAGCAATAGTTGGGTGTATAGAGGGAGGACGGGAGGAGGAATACAGGGCCCTGGTGGAGGACTTTGTCAAATGGTGCAAGCTGAATCATCTGCAGCTCAACATCAGTAAGACAAAGGAGATGGTGATGGACTTGAGGAAGACTCAGCCGGCACTGCTCCCTGTTACCTCTGATGGTGAGGACATGGATGAGTTGAGGACCTACAAGTACCTGGGGGTCCACCTGGATGACAGACTCTACTGGAGCACCAACACAGAGGCTGTGTACAAGAAGGGCCAGAGTCACGTCTACTTCCTGAGGAGACCGAGGTCCATTGGAGTATGCAGGCCTCTCCTTTACATGTTCTACCAGTCTGTTGTCACTGGTACAATCTTCTATGCGGTAGTGTGCTGGGGCAATGGCATCAACACGGGTGATGCCAACAGGCTCATTAAGCTGATTAAAGGCTGGCTCTGTTATAGGAGTCAAACTGGACACACTGGAGTCTGTGGCAGAACAAAGGACTCTACGGAAAATCCTGACGATTCTGGACAATATTTCTCACGCCACCTTGACTGAACAGAGGACCACTTTCAGTAATAGACTAAGAGAACTGCACTGCTCCAAAGAGCGCTATGTGAGGTCATTCTCACCCTCGGTCATCAGGCTCTATAATGAGTCAACCGAGAGCTGGGGAAGTGATGACCCCCTCCAGTTAGACTTATTTTTTATTCTTTCTACTTCTCTTCTAATATTTCTAATATTTCTATCTGTGCTACGGTGACAATGTGATTTCCTTTGGGATCAATAAAGTATCCATCTATCTGTAAAATGAGTAAACCCAGCAGCCACACAACTCCGACTAACTCTACCCTAGTCACAGCACAAGT
The DNA here is from genome assembly GCF_030028105.1 of Mobula birostris. Taxonomy (NCBI): domain Eukaryota; kingdom Metazoa; phylum Chordata; class Chondrichthyes; order Myliobatiformes; family Myliobatidae; genus Mobula; species Mobula birostris. Next base: position 10,449 of record NW_027277573.1, read on the forward strand.
TCCAATGACCAACTAACCGACCGGTACGGCTTTGGACCATGGGAGGAAACCAGAGAACCAGGGGAAAACCTACTTATTCCCACACCACTCAGTTCAGGAACAGTTATTACCCCTCTACCATCAGGCTCTTGAACCAAAGGCGATAACTTCACTTGGCCCAACACTGAACTGATTCCACAAACTATGGATTCACTTTCAAAGACTCTGCAACTTATGTTTTCTGTATTACTTATTCACCTTAAAATTTATATCATTTGGGACAGTGGCATACACAGATGGAGATTGTGTGTGTGTGTGTGTCTCTCTCCCACAATGAGCTACAAGCGTGCACGCACACACACACACACACACACACACACACACACACACACACACACACGGTGTCATACAGGGAGAGACACGTTTACAATCAGAAACACTCTCACATTCTCACAAAGGGATACGCATAATCTCAAACAATGTGTTACAGTTTGCAGACACACACACACATTCCCACAGATTCCCTGGAGTTTGTTAAACATTTGCTGGAATTTCGCCCACTGGTCTCTGAGAAAGGAAGTGGTGAGATACAAAATTCAGATTGTCGCATCGATGTGGGATTTACAACAGAACTAGAAATGTGGGAAGATTTTATCTCACCCAGGAGTGTGGGATGGGACAGTGTGGAGGGAGCTACACTCTGTGTCTAACCTCAGGAGTGTGTGATGGCATGGTGTGGAGGGAGATACACTCTGTGTCTGACCCCGGGAGTGTGTGATGGGACAGTGTGGAGGAAGCGTCACTCTGTGCCTGACCCCAGGAGTGTGTGATGGGACAGTGCGGAGGGAGATTCACTCTGTGTCTGACCCTGGGAGTGTGTGATGGGACGGTGTGGAGGGAGATTCACTCTGTGTCTGACCTCGGGAGTGTGTGATGGGACGGTGTGGAGGGAGATTCACTCTGTGTCTGACCCTGGGAGTGTGTGATGGGACGGTGTGGAGGGAGATTCACTCTGTGTCTGACCCCGGGAGTGTGTGATGGGACAGTGTGAGACTCTGTGAAAAGATGGGATGGAGGTGAAAGATGAACTGGCAGGAAGTGTGCAGAGTGAGTGAAGTGCAGGTGACAAGGCCATGTCTCAGGAGTTTATATCTGACACAAACTCCCCTTCCCCTCGTGATCTACATCTCCTTGTAAGGGAGGAGTGAGATCCCACAAGGGGACGTGGATACGAAGGGGAGTCACGTGTGGATGCAGATGGGGGGTGGAAATAGACCATACCACCTCTCTGCAGCAGCACGACAGGAGCAGGGAGAGACGGGGAGGGAGAACGAGAGAGAATGGTGTTGGGGGAGAGATCACCTTGGACTACTCGGGGGGAGATCTTGAGGATCTGTAGGGAGAGGAAGGATGCTAACTGATGATCTGGGCTGGTTGTGGACGCTGGGCCGGGTGGCACCGACGTGTGATGTCTGTCGAAGTTGTGCCTCAAATTTTTTTTGTTCATAGGATGGTTTGTTGATCTGTGTGTGTGGGGCACTTGGGGAGCAGAATTTTGTTTTTTTTTGGTTGGTTAGGGTTTAAGAAGCGCATTAATAGGGAGAAAGAAGCAAAGAGGGCAGTTATTGAAAAACCAGGGTCAGGAACTAGACCGCAGGTTGGGCATTCCGCAGTAGGTCAGCGATTCCAGAGGTCAGGTCGCTGAGGATGGGGACCAGCGTTCGCCATAGTCATTGACCAAGGTCAGCAGGCCACGTGAAACCCCCCAGGTCAACAAGCCCCTCCCAGCAGGAGGTCTGGAGTTTGAGGCCTGAGGTTCAAATTCCAGTGACTGGCGAGTCCTGGAGTTCACACCGAAGGATGAATCCAGAAGTCCAGGTCACACTGTGAAGCTCCGTGGTCGGTGTATCTGGAAGTCAGTGACACAATGTTTGCGAGCATGAAAACTGGAGGCCCGGAGGTGGCCTGTGCTGGGATTTGCATGTGAGTGGGAGGGTGGGTGGTTTGTGTGTGAGTGGGAAGGAGGAAAGAGGTTTGTTGATGTTGTCGTTGTCATCGTCACTTGTAAGACCATAAGACCAGAATTAGGTCATTATAGGAGCAGAATTAGACCATTTGGCCCATCAAGTCTGCTCCGCCATTTCATCATGACTGATCCATTTCCCTCTCAGGCCCAATCTCCTGCCTTCATAGTCATACTTTATTCATCCCGGGGGAGATTGGTTTTCATTACAGTTACACCATAAATAATATTAATAAAACCACAAATAGTTAAATAGTAATATGTAAATTATGAAATAAGTCCAGGACCAGCCTATCGGCTCAGGGTGTCTGACCCTCCAAGGGAGGAGTTGTAAAGTTTGATGGCCACAGGCAGGAATGACTTCCTATGACGCTCTGTGTTGCATCTCGGTGGAATGAGTCTCTGGCTGAATGTACTCCTGTGCCCACCCAGTACATTATGTAGTGGGTGGGAGACATTGACCAAGATGACATGCAACTTAGACAGCATCCTCTTTTCAGACACCACCGTGAGAAAGTCCAGATCCATCCCCACAACATCACTGGCCTTACGAATGAGTTTGTTGATTCTGTTGGTGTCTGCTACCCTCAGCCTGCTGCCCCAGCACACAACAGCAAACATGATAGCACTGGCCACCACAGACTCGTAGAACATCCTCAGCATCATCCGGCAGATGTTAAAGGACCTCAGTCTCCTCAGGAAATAGAGACGGCTCTGACCCTTCTTATAGACAGCCTCAGTGTTCTTTGACCAGTCCAGTTTATTGTCAATTCATATCCCCAGGTATTTGTGATCCTCCACCATGTCCACCCTGATCCCCTGGATGGAAACAGGGGTCACCGGTACCTTAGCTCTCCTCAGGTCTACCACCAGCTCCTTAGTCTTTTTCACATTAAGCTGCAGATAATTCTGCTCACACCATATGACAAAGTTTCCTACCGTAGCCCTGTACTCAGCCTCATCTCCCTTGCTGATGCAGCCAACTATGGCAGAGTCATCAGAAAAATTCTGAAGATGACAAGACTCTGTGCAGTAGTTGAAGTCCAAGGTGTAAATGGTGAAGAGAAAGGGAGACAAGACAGTCCCCTGTGGAGCCCCAGTGCTGCTGATCACTCTGTCGGACACACAGTGTTGCAAGCACACGTACTGTGGTCTGCCAGTCAGGTAATCAAGAATCCATGACACCAGGGAAGCATCTACCTGCATCGCTGTCAGCTTCTCCCCCAGCAGAGCAGGGCGGATGGTGTCAAAAAACATGACCCTCACAGTGCTCGCTGGCTTGTCCAGGTGGGCATAGACACGGTTCAGCAGGTAGACGATGGCATCCTCAACTCCTAGTTGGGGCTGGTAGGCGAACTGGAGGGGATCTCAGTGTGGCCTGACCATAGGCCGGAGCAGCTCCAGAACAAGTCTCTCCAGGGTCTTCATGATGTGAGAGGTCAATGCCACCGGTCTGTAGTCATTGAGGCCGCTGGGGCGTGGCATCTTCAGCACAGGGACGAGGCAGGACGTTTTCCACGGTACAGGAACCCTCTGGAGCCTCAGGCTCAAGTTGAAGACATGGCGAAGACATACAGCTCCCATTAGGGTCTTTTTACCCTTGCAGTTCCTTAACCATCCACAATGATTCTATATATTCCAATCCTACGTCTCCTCTTTCTGAAGATTTGATTTCATTTTTTAAAAAAACAGAACCACCTCATCCTCTCTGCCTTCCTGCCAGTCCTTTCAATATAACGTGTATCCTTGGGTGTTAAGCTCCCAGTTATAATGTTTTCAGCCACAGCTCAGTGATATCCACAATATCATACATGCCAATCTGTAACTGTGCTACACGTTCACCTACCTTATTCCATATACTGTGTGCATTCAAATATAACACTTTCGAGTCCTGTATTCACCACCCTTTTCAATCTCCCCCCCCCCTTTACAATGTTATTTTTCTGACCATTGGGGACACACTGGAATGTGTGGCCACACTTGTGGGCTGCCCCTGTGCATCCTTGCATGACATTGGCAAACGCATTTCAAGATTCAAGACTGTTTAATGCAATTTCCAGTGTATGAGTGCAAGGAGTAACAAAATAATTTTTACTCTGAATCCGATGCAGCACAAAAAAAAAACGATAAAAAGTACAATAATTTAAAAATCCAATAAATCCACAAGCTAGCTTACATACATGGATTGATTGTATGTCCATGGAGTGACACCAAGTACAGAAGTGTTTCAGTAAGCAGATGAGAAATAATCAGGTCGAGTAGGAGACCAGGCCAGAGACAACTGCAGTCTCCGATTTTTCCAACTCATCGCCTGGTCACTGATCAAACCTGCACTCAGGTCCCTGACAATCCTAAATGCATCTCTGCATTGGTTTACTAGGAGCACCATGCACAGTTCCTGTTTCAGTATTCCCCACCCCAAGTCAGATTCACACTGGGAACACCATGCACAGTTCCCAACCCCGCCCCCCCCCCCCCCCCCAAGTCAGATCCACACTGGGAATCCGTGCACAGCTCCCATCTCTGTATCCCCCTGGGTCTGATCCATACACTGGGAACACCATGCACGGTTCCCATCCCATCCCTCCCAGGTCAGATCCACACTGGGAATCCAATGCAGTTTCAGCCTCCATCTCCCCTGGGTTAGACCAACACTGCATGCACTGCACACAATTCTCACCTTTGTATTCCCCTGGGGTAGACCCACAACAGGAGCACCATGCATGGTTCCCATCTCCGTCTCCCCCTAGGATCGACCAATACTGTGAGCATCATGCAGTTTCTGACCGTCTCTCCTGGGTCAGACCCACACTGGGAGCACAGTGCACGGTTCCTGTCTCCATCTCTCCCTGTTTAGACCCTCACTGTGCACGGTCCCTGTCTCCATCTCCCCTCTGGGTCAGGCCCTCACCGGGAGCATCGTGCACGGTCCCTGTCTCCATCTCCCCCCCGGGTCAGGCCCTCACCGGGAGCATCGTGCACGGTCCCTGTCTCCATCTCCCCTGGGTCTCAGGTGCCTTCTGGCCTCAATGACAGTGTGCTTTCACAAATTGGAAATTGGAATGATGCGTTGGAACAAGAACCGTTTTATTTGCTATTGTCAACAGAACTACTGTACATAATTCCCCGAAATGAAAGTGTGTCTGTACAGAGAAATATTTACATACATCGGGAATATTCATCCACATAATGAAACCCCAGACTCGTGGGATTGTACTGGCCTTTGCCTAAACCCCAACCTCTGCCAGCTTCCCCCATCACTCTCTCCCTCTTCCCAGAGGGAGAGGGGGGAGAGAAGGCGATTCAGGACAGAGGGAAGGAGGAGAGAGATTGGGCCCTAGTAGGGGAAGGGATGGGGTACGAGTTGAGGGGGCGGGGGCAGGGGCAGGGATGAGCAAGGCCTCCTGTGGAGGGAGTCCAGCTCCTCCTCTCTCCACTCTTCCCCCCTCCTTCCAACCTGTGTCCCTCACTCAGAAACTCAAACAGGAGCCCAAGCTGACACCCCAGAACCTCTCCACTCCTCCCCTCTCACCTTTCACTGTCACCCCTCCTTCCTCTCCCTACCTCCCCCTCCACCCCTCACAGAAACTCAGCCAGGATCCCATGCAGACACCCAAGAACCTCTTCCCTCTCACTCTCCCCCTCTACCCCCAGGAGCGCGACCCACATGTCTGGCCGACAGACAGGCTCCGAAGGCCCCTTCAGCACGCGCCGGAGGGCGAGAAGGGCGAGCTGGGGCAACGCCAGGCGCCGGGCCAGCCCATGAAGCTCGGGGAGGCGGGTGGACGGGAGGAGAGCCAGGGCTCGTGCTCCCAGCCCCCCTGCCAGCTCTGGCAGCAGGTAGCGGGATGCTGCCACTAGGGAGCGGCCCAGAGGAGAGCAAGTCAAGGGCTGCCTGGGGAGGGGAGCAGGCGGCCAGAGGGAAGGGCAGGAGGGGGGCTGGCACCCATGGAGGTGGTGCAGGAGGAGACGACAGGTGGGGGGGTCCAGCTCCCCCAGATGCACTTCCCTCAGCGAGGACTCCAGGAAGGGACCTGAGAGGAGGGCAGAGAAGAAGCCAGGGGTGGAGGGGGGTGAAGAGGGGGTGGGGGAGGGCGGGGAGCAGACCATAGCCCTCAGTGCCCTCAGCTTGGCACCACAGTCCAATACGAAGAACAGGTCCCCCTCTCCAGCCTCTGCGTCTGACAGCGCCTCCTGGTAGGGACAGTAGGAAGGAGGTCGAGCCACCCTCTGCAGTTCTTCTTCCCCCTCAATCCCCTCATCAGGCACTCCCTCCTCACCCTCCATCCCCTCTTCTGGCTCTCCCCCCTCGTCCTCTCCTACCCGCTCTGCCGGCTCCCACCACTCCCCCCTTCCTATCTCCCCCTCGGCCTCCCAGCCCCTGCCCCCCTCCCTGGGCTCGGGAGTTCCAGCCAGTTCGGCCACTGCCTCAGCCGCCCCGAAGGTGCTGAGAGGGTCTGTACTGTCACCGTCACCCCCACCCAGTGCCCCCAGTAGCAACCTCAGCCCCTTGTGATCCAAAAGCAGCCGGCGCCGTACACTGTCGTTCCTGCGGGCGGGAAGAGAGAAAAAATAATTACTTCATACAGCAGTGAAACAGGCCCTTCAGCCCAAATGGTTCATGCTGACCAAGTTCATCCCGTTTGCTCACGTTTGGCCTGTATCCCTCTAAACCCTTCCTATTGATGTACCTGTCCGAGGGTCTTTTAAGCATAGCTAATGTACACTTCCTCAGGGAGCTCGCTCCATTTACGGACCACCCTCTCGGTCAAACCGTTGCTCCTCAGGATCCAATTAAATCTCTCCACTCTCTCCTTAAACTTTGTGCCCTCTGGTTCATGATTCCCCAACCTTGGGGAAAAGACTAAGATTTTATATACCCCCAAGGTCACCTGCAGTCTCCTACACTCCAAGCACAACCTCCCCCCAAAACTCAGTCCTTCAGGTCCCAGCACCATCCTCATAATTCCCCTCGGCACACTTTCAAGGTTAACAGCATCTTTCCCACAGCAGGGCGACCAAAACAGAACAGTTCTCTGAGTCACCAACGTCTTGTACAAATATAACTTAATGCCCCAACTACTGACCCTCGATACTCCCCACCACTCAGACTGTGTGCCCTACGCTTGTACGCTGATGTCCCTCTGTCCCTCGACACTCCCCACCATTCACAGAGACCTCCATCCCTGCCCTGTCCGCGTACAACGCCCAGAATGACGTGCCTGTGGGAGGATGTGCGCGGACAGTCAGGAACCCATGTGGGGGGGAATGAGGCACAGCAGGAAACCTGCGTGGGGCTGGGGGCACGGGCACGAGCTCGAGCTCACACACCGTCTCCCCAGAAGGCTAGACTCACCTGCAGAGGAGGGGAAGGGCCATGGCACACGACACGCGGTCCGGCTCTGTCCCGGAGAGCAGCAGGTGGGCCAGGGTACCGACCCCGAACGCAGACTCTGCCTGAGCCCCCATGTTCTGTAGCAGCACCTCTCCTGGAGGGTGGAAAGAGCAAGTTACAGGAGTCAGACAGTGAGTGAGGACACCACTCACCCGCAGGGTTCAGAAGGATCGGAGAGCCCAAGTACACAGCTCCCTGACTGGGGCAATCCACGCCGGGTCTGTCAGCTCCCCGACGGAGGCGAGAGGCGCCAGGTTCGTCAGCTCCCCGACGGGGGCGAGGGACGCCAGGTTCGTCAGCTCCCTGACAGGGGCGAGGGGCGAGAGACGCCGGATGTGTCAGCTCCCCGACGGGGGCGAGGGACGCCGGGTCTGTCTTTATTTGTGAAGGCATTGAGTTGAAAAGTCATGAAGTTACGTTGCAGCTTTATAAAACTCCGGCCAGACCATTTCATTCAGTACTTTGGAGAGGGCACAGAGGAGGTTCACAAGGATGCTGCCTGGGTTAGAAGGTACGAGCTAGAAGAAGAGGTTGGACAACGTTGCAGCAGCCGAGTCTGAGGGGAGACCTGACAGGGGTGTATCGGATTATAAAGAGGAGACAGCTGGTATCTATAGCCCCCAGAAGCAGGCATTAATGGTGGAGGGGGGGGGTAGACATGAGATGGCTCTCAAACACATGGGCGTGCAGGAAATGGAGTGGTATGCAGAGAACAGCTTTGGTTTCGTGACATAGGTGACTACAGTGTGTAGTTTTGATCATCCAGCTACAGGGGGCTTGGGATCAAGCAGGAGACGACGCAAGGAAGCTCTACGAAGAAATTCCCAGGACTGGAGAGCTTCAGTGATGAGAAGAGACTGGATAGGGCTGGGACTGTTTTCCTTGGAGTGAAAGAAGCTGAGAGGTGGTGAGAGAGACATAGTCATAGTTGATTGATCCCGGGGGAAGGCGGGGTGGGATTTGACAAACAAGGCTGTTGGAACAGACTGATGGACACGAGGGAAACTCACCAAGCTGTCTGAGCCAGCAGCACGCCCCTCCTCCTCGCTCCTCCCTCACAGGCCGCAGGTCCTCGAGGCGCAGCCCACGGATCAGGTGGGCCCGGACCAGGAGCGGAGCCCTGGACCGGATCAGGGGCTCCAGGCAGTTGGGGTTGCAGAACAGGCGAGAGAGGAGACGGAAGCAGCGAGCAGCCCCCGGCCGGCCCAGGCCCAAGTACTCCAGCAGCCCCCGCAAGCTGGCCTCCGCCAGCAGGCCCGGCGGGGGCTCCTCAGCCTGCGAGTAACGCGATAACAGCAGCAGGGCCGGAGTCTCCGGTGAAGGGGGAGGGGTGCGGATAAGCTGAGGAGTCGAGCATTCATCCTCATTATGGGGTGGGGAGGAGGGGGGGAGGGGGAGGGGGAAAGGGGTCAGGCTCAGTCGAGGGAGCAGGCGAGAGGTCAGAGGGGCCCTCGATGTAGCCCTCAGACACCAGCCAGGACCTGGAGGGAGGGGAGGGGGCAAGGGGGATTTGTAGGTAGCAAAAAGTAGTGAAGGGTGGAAGGCAGAGGGAGGGGATTGAGGGTAGAAACAGTGAGGGAGAGGTGAAGGAATCAGAGGGAGGAAATCGTTATGAGTAGGAAGGGAGGAGAGAGGTGGGGGGATAGAGGGAAGTGGAAGAGCAGGCAGGGGTAGAGGAGAAGGTGGAGGGGTGAGTGATAAAAAAAAAATTAATTCTTCGTATCAAAATTCCAAACTAACTTGACATCCAAGTCAGAGATTCGAGGAGGATTGTCCCATTAAATAAACTTCTGATGGGAGAAGAGAGTCAGTGAAAAGGAGCGCTGGGGGGAGGGGTCACTAGAAGGCCATGTAAAGGAGCCGGATTAACGTTAATGGGGTTAATTGACACAGGACCCTGGGGGAGAGGGGTCACTGAGGGACGGTGTGAGGGAGCTGGATTAACGTCAGTGGGGATACAGTCAGTGACACAGGACGCAGGTGGAGAGGGGTCACTGAGGGATGGCGTGAGGGAGCTGGATTAACGTCAGTGGGGATACAGTCAGTGACACAGCACTGGGGAAGAGGGGTCACTGAGGGACGGTGTGAGGGAGCTGGATTAACGTCCGTGGGGATACAGTCAGTGACTCAGGCCCCTGGTGGAGAGGGGTCACTGAGGAACGGCGTGAGGGAGCTGGATTAATGTCAGTGGGGATACAGTGACACAGGACGCAGGCGGAGAGGGGTCACTGAGGAATCATGTCTGTGGATTGAATGCTTTAATTCCTGACTACGCAGAGGGTGTAACAGGACAATGATTTCAAACAGAAAAATCTCCCCAATTTTACTTCCACACTGACGATTACACACTTGATTTACTACTTCTGTCTCTGCTTGTCTCTCTATCTCCCTCCATCCACACCATCCTGTTTCACTTCCTATGACCCCATCACACACTCCTGGAGCCAGACACAGACTGAGGCTCTCTCCACAACGTCCCGTCTCACACTCCCAAAGTCAGACACAGACTGAGGCTCTCTCCACAACGTCCCGTCTCACAGTCCTGGAGTCAGACACAGACTGAGGCTCTCTCCACAATGTCCTGTCTCACACTCCTGGAGTCAGACACAGACTGAGGCTCTCTCCACAACGTCCCGTCTCACACTCCTGGTGTCTGGAACATGGTTGCCTCAGGCCGGGAATCCCCTCCTCTGGCAGAGGGCGGGGTCCTGGCCGACCCTTGCCCTGTCTCAACGGATGTCAGTGCGGCTCAGGTGTGTGGATCGACTCAGGCTGAGCTGCTCGTCGGGCCCAAGCCCCGCAGCCTTACCCGAGAGACGAATCCACACAACTTGAGCCGTCTTTCATCAACACCCACAATCCCATTCAGGGATGCAGGCAGGAGGTACCTTTATGGGCTGCTGCTCCACACCCTCCACTTCCTAGCATTTGTCCACCGTCCCGACACGCCATGGCGGTCGGTCTTTCCACCTGGAGGTGAGGGGGGGTCCCCAGTGGAAGTCCCTCTACAAGGGAGTCCTTCCCATGCACCTTGGGGATCTCGGCTGGAGGGTGCTGCATAAAGCGGTGCCCTGTAATAAGTTCTTTAGTCTGTACACGGATCTCCCAGCCGCGTGTCACTTCTGCGGGCTGGAGGAGACCGTGTACCATATGTACGTGGAGTGTGTGAGGCTGCAGCCCCTTTTCGTGTATTTGCGTGGGCTGCTTCTCGCCTTCTGGTTGCATTTCAGTCCCACCCTATTCATATATGGTCATCCAGTAAGGAGGGGGGCACAGAGGGATGAGGATGTCCTTGTCAACTTGCTCCTGGGGCTGGCGAAAATTGCCATCCGTGGCTCCTGGAAAAGGGTGGTAGGAGGTTCTCCCCGTGCAGACTGCCTGGCTATGTTTAGGGGGTATGTTCGAGCCCGGGTGAACATTGAAAAGGAATACGCACAGTCCACGGCGACCGTCGAGATGTTCCGGGACCGTTGGGCTCCGCGGGGTGTAAATGCCATCATTGATGAGGATGGCAATATATTGGTTTAACATGTATTGTCTGTTTGTAGTGTAGTAAATGTGTTATTCACTGGGTTTGTAAATATTGTATAGCACCGACATTTGTAATAAAGAATTTTGTTAAAGAAAAAAAAAAGGTGTCAGACACAGACTGAGGCTCTCTCCACAACGTCCTGTCTCACAGTCCTGGAGTCAGACACAGAATGAGGCTCTCTCCACAACGTCCTGTCTCACAGTCCTGGAGTCAGACACAGACTAAGGCTCTCTCCACAACGTCCCGTCTCACAGTCCTGGAGTCAGACACAGACTGAGGCTCTCTCCACAACGTCCCGTCTCACAGTCCTGGAGTCAGAATCTCCCTCTGCGCACCAAACACTGACCTTAAGCTGAGGAAGCTGCTGGAACCTTCCCTCCTCCGCTCCTCGTCGTCGTCCTCCTCCCCCAAGCTCCCTTCTGGTGGGAAGTCAAAGGAGTCGCCCTCCACCTCATCGTCATCTGCAGCTGCCAGCCCTCCTGCCTCCCCCCTGGCCGAGTGCAGCCTCTCCACCAGGAGAGGGACCAGCCCTCCGGCTGCCAGCTCCTCCAGTGCTTGTTGATCGTAGAAGAAGGCGAGGAACGCGCCCACGATGCGTGGATGGCTGGTGGCATGTGCGGGAAGGCCCAGGAAGGACAGCAGCAGCCCGAGGCCACCCTCCCTCCTCACCCTGGCCCGGTTCACTGCCTCCCGGCACAGGAGGCAAAGAGCCCGCAGATGGGAGGGGGCCGCGGGAGAGGAGGGCTCAGCGCGCAGGGAGCTCGTCAGGAGTCGAACCCCGCCGGCTCGGCCCAGCGCCGGGCGGACGCAGGCGTGGCCACAGAGACTGGCCAGGGCCAAGAGGGCACCCTGCTGGACGCGAGTGGATGGGTGGGAGCAGAGGGGGGCCAGCAGCTCGGGAGCCCCTGCCCCGCAGAGGCGAGAGGCCAGGGGAGCCGGCAGACCCCGGCCCAGGGCAGAGAGAGCCCGGCAGGTGGCTGACAGCAGCCCCTCCTCGGGGCGAGAGAGCAGGGGAAGCAGAGGGGGCAGGCAGCCCTGGGTGGTCAGCCAGCGGCGGTGGGAGGGTGTGTCGGACAGCAGGCGTACAGCCCGAACCGTGCTCTGCAGACAGCCGGCATCCTCACAAGACGAGAGTAGGTGCACAAGGAGGGGAACAGCACCTGAGAAACAAGAGAGAGAGTGAGAGTGTTAGAAATAGTTGGGGAGAAAGGGAGAGAATGCTGGGGAGAGAAGGGGAGAGTCTGACAGAAGGTCGGGGGGGGGGGTACGGGGAAGGAGACCGAGACCTACAGAGAAGATAATGCACATAGGAGAATGGGGGACGCATGCAGAAAAGAAAGTCAGCGCGAACGACTCTGACACAGGGTAGCTAGATACGTACGAATGAGGCAGGGAGGCACACAGAGGTGTGGGTGGGGGATTGTACGGGGCCTATCAGCGGTGTTTACAGAGCTCTGTGAACTAAATAAAAGTACAGTAGGGATAAGCAGAGTGGCCATTGTTGGGAGAAGAAGCGAAAGGCTTTGGCTCGGAAGAGGCGTCGGCTCTGTGTAAAAGCATCTGTTAAGGTTTCCTTTTTGTTTTTTTCCTCTCTTACTCCACCATTTAAATGGCTATGGTGTGCTCTTCTTGCTGGATATTGGAGAACTGGGAGACCCAGAGTCTCCTGGGGAACTACACCTGCGTGAAGTGCATCCGGCTGCAGCTCCTTGAAGACCGTGTTAATCTGGAGCAGCAGCTGGGTGACCTCCGGCTTCTACGGGACAGTGAGGAGTTACAGGGAGGTGGTCATCCCGAAGTTGCAGGAGGTGACCAGCTGGGTGACTGTCAGGAGAAATGGAAATATAAATAGGCAGTTTGAGCAGAGCACCCGTGGCCATTCCCCTCAAAAATAAGTATACTGATTTGGATACTTTTGTGGGGGATGACCTCCCAGGAGAATGCCACGGTGACTGGGATACAAGCACTGGGCATGGGTCCATGGTGCAGAAGGGAAAGAGAGAGAAGAAGGGAGCGGTAGTGATAGGGGACTCGATAGTGAGGGGAACAGACAGGAGATTCTGTGGACGTGATTCTGTGGGAGGTCCTGAAAAGAGAATTTAGAGAGTTGGGTAGAAAGCTGAGAAGCAGGACCTCCCGGGTAGTAATTTCTGCATTGCTGCCTGTGCCACGCACCAGTGATGTAGAAACAGGATGATTTGGCAGATAAATGCGTGGCTGAGAGACTGGTGCAGGGGGCAGGGCTTCAGGCTCTTGGATCATTGGGATCTCTTCCGGGGGGGGGAGAGCCTGTTCAAAAGTGATGGGTTGCACGTGAACCTGAGGAGGACCAAAATTCTCACGGGCAGGTTTATTAGAGCTGTTGGGGAGGGTTTTAACTAATTTGGCAGAGGGGTGGGAATCAAAATGAAGGCACTCAGGGTAGGACAGATGGTAAAAAAATAAAGATAGCGTGCAGTCAGACTGTCAGTAAGGGCAGGCAGGTGATGGGACTTCATTGCAGCCAACAGGCTAAATATCAAATCACTAGGGATGCAGAATCAGAAAGGATAGCAAATACGGTACTCAAGGTGTTGTATCTAAACGCACGTAGTATAAGAAATAAGGTGGATGATCTTGTTGCACTATTACAGATTGCCTGGTATGATGTTGTGGGCATCACTGAATCGTGGCTGAAGGATGGTTGTAGTTGGGAGCCGAATGTCCAAGGTTACACGTTGTATCGGAGGAATAGGAAGGTAGGCAGAGGGGGTGGTGTGGCTCTACCGGCAAAGAATGGCATCAAATCAGTAGAAAGATGTGACATAGGATCAGAAGATGTTGAATCCTTGTGGGCTGAGTTAAGAAACTGCAAGAGTAAAAGGATGTTGATGACAGTTATATACAGGCCTCCTAACAGTGGCAGGGTGGTGAACCACAGGTTAAAACGGGAAATAGAAAAGGTGTTTCAAAAGGGCAATGTTATGATAGTGACTAGAGATTTCAACATGCAGGTCGATTGGGGAAAATCAGGTCAGAAATGGATCTCAAGAGAGTGAATTTATTGAGTGCCTACAAGATGGCTTTTTAGAGCAGTTTATCACTGAGCTACTGGGGGGATCAGCTATACTGGATTGGGTGTTATGTAATGAACTGGAGGTGATTATGGAGCTCAAGGTAAAAGAACCTTTAGGAACCAGTGATCGCAATACAATTGAGTTCAGCTTGAAATTTGATAGGAAGAAAGTCAAGTCTGATGTAGCAGTATTTCAGTGGAGTAAGGGAAACCACAGTGGTATGAGAGAGGAGTTGGCCAAAGTAAATTGGAAGGAGCTGCTGGCAGGGATGTCAGCAGAGCAGAAATGGCGTGTGTTTCTGGGAAAAATATGGAAGGTGCAGGACGTGTGTATTCCAAAAACAAAGAAATACTCAAATGGTAAAATAGTACAACCGTGGCTGACAAGGGAAGTCAAAGTTATTGTAAAAGCAAAAGGAAAGGCATGCAACAAAAGCAAAAATTAATGGGAAGTTAGAGAATTGGGAAGTTTTTGAAAATCTAGACAGCAACTCATAGAATCATTATAAGGGAAAAGATGAAATGTAAAAGCAAGCTAGCAAATAATATCAAAGTGGATAGTAAAAGTTTTTTCAAGTATGTTAGAAATAAAAGAGAAATGAGAGTGGACATAGGACCGCTAGAAAATGAGGCAGGAGAAATAATAATGGGGGACAAAGAGACGGCAGTTGAACTAAATGAGAATTTTGCAAGTCTTCACTGTGGAAGACACTAGCAGTGTGCCAGATGTTGTAGTGTGTGAAGGGTGCAGTTACTGCAGACCTAAAGGTACACAAGTCACCTGGACCAGAGGAACTGCACCCTGGGGTTCTGAAAGAGGTAGCATTAGAGATTGTGGTGGCATTAGAAATGATCCTTCAAAATTCATTGGTCTCTGGCATGGTGCCAGAAGACTGGAAAATTGCAAATGTCAATCTACTCTTTATTAAAGGAGGAAGGCAGCAAAAAGGAAATTATAGACCAGTTAGCCTGACTTCAGTGGTTGGGAAAATTTTAGAGTCAATTGTTAAGGATGAGGTGACGGAGTACTTGGTGACACAGGACAAGATAGTGCAAAGTCAACATGGTTTCCTTCAGGGAAAATCCTGCCTGGCAAACCTGTTGGAATTCTTTGAGGAGATTACAAGTAGGATAAAGGAGATGCAGTGGATGTTGTATATTTGGGCTTTCAGAAGGCCTTTAACAAGGTGCCACAAATGAGGCTGCTTACAAGTTAAGAGCCCATAGTATTACAGGAAAGTTACTGGCATAGTTAGAGCATTGTCTGATTGGTAGGAGGCAATGAGCGGAAATAATTTTTTTCTGGTCGGCTGCCAGTGACTACTGGTGTTCCGCAGGGGCCGGTGTTGGGACCACTTCTTTTTATGCTGTATATCAATGATTTAGATGATGGAATAGGTGGCTTTGTTGCCAAGTTTGCAGATGATACAAAGATTAGTGGAGGGGCTGGTAGTGTTGAGGAAACAGGTAGGATGCAGGACTTAGACAAAGCTTAGGAGAATGGGCAAGAAAGTGGCTAACGAAACACAATGTTGGAAAATGCATGGTCATGCGCTTCGGTAGTAGAAATAAATTTTCTGAACGGGGAGAAAATCCAAAAATCTGAGATGCAAAGGGACTTGGGAGTCTTTGTGCAGAACATCCTGAAGGTTAACTTGCAGGCTGAGTCAGTGGTGAGGAAGGTAAATGCCATGTTAACATTCATTTCAAGAGGTCTTGAATACAAGAGCAGGGATGTGATGCTGAGGCTTTATAAGGCACTGGTGAGGCCTCACCTTGAGTGTTGTGAATAGTCTTGGGTCCCCCATCTTAGAAAAGATGTGCTGACATTGGAGAGGGTTCAGAGGAGGTTCACAAGGATGATTCCAGGAATGAAAGGGTTATCATATGAGGAACATTTGACGGCTCTGGGTCTGTACTCGATGGAATTCAGAAAGATCAGGGGGGGGGGACCCATTGAAACGTTTCGAATGTTGAAGGGCCTAGACAGAGTAGATGTGGAAAGGATGTTTCTCATTGTAGGAGAGTCTAGGACAAGAGGGCAAAGCCTCAGGATAGAGGGGTGCCCTTTCAAAACAGATGCAGAGAAATTTCTTTAGCCAAAGGGTGGTGAATTTGTGGAATTTGTTGCCACATGAAGATGTGGAGGCCAGGTCGTTGGGTGTACTTAAGACAGAGATTGATAGGTTCTAGATTGGACATGGCATCAAAGGTTATGGGGAGAAGGCCAGGAACTGGGGTTGAGAAGGAGAAAAATAAGGATCAGCCATGATTGAACAGTGGAGTAGACTCGATGGGCCAAATGGCCTGTCTGATGGTCTCTGTGTACCTGACTGGTGGATGATGACGGAGTTCTCTGCCTCGATGGCCAGATTTCCCAGTGCACGGGCAATCCTGTTCTGAACACTGTGAGACGTGGTGGTCTTCAGGATGTCAACTGTCA
>NW_027277574.1:0-26873 GCF_030028105.1 Mobula birostris
TCCTCTCTCCGTCTGTCCATCACTCCCCCTCACCTGGATCCACCCATCACCTCCCACTGTCTGTCACTATTCCCACTCTCCCCTCCTCCGTCTGTCCATCACTCCCCCTCACCTGGATCCACCCGTCACCTCCCACTGTCTGTCACTATTCCCACTCTCCCCTCCTCCGTCTGTGCATCACTCCCCATCCCCTGATCCACCCATCACCTCCCAGTCTCTGTCACTATTCCCACTCTCCCCTCCTCCGTCTGTCCATCACTCCCCTCACCTGGATCCACCCATCACCTCCCAGTGTCCTGTCACTATTCCCACTCTCCCCTCCTCCGTCTGTCCGTCACTCCCCCTCACCTGATCCACCCGTCACCTCCCAGTCTCTGTCACTATTCCACTCTCCTCTCCTCCGTCTGTCCGTCACTCCCCCTCACCTGATCCACACGTCACCTCTGAGTCTCTGTCACTATTCCCACTCTCCCCTCCTCCGTCTGTCCGTCACTCCCCCTCACCTGATCCACCAGTCACCTCCCAGTCTCTGTCACTATTCCCACTCTCCCCTCCTCCGTCTGTCCATCACTCCCCCTCACCTGATCCACCCGTCACCTCCCAGTCTCTGTCACTTCCCACTCTCCCCTCCTCCGTCTGTCCATCACTCCCCCTCACCTGGATCCACCCGTCACCTCCCAGTCTCTGTCACTATTCCCACTCTCCCCTCTTCCGTCTGTCCATCACTCCCCCTCACCTGATCCACCCGTCACCTCCCAGTCTCTGTCACTATTCCCACACTCTCCTCCTCCGTCTGTCCATCACTCCCCCTCACCTGATCCTCCCATCACCTCCCAGTGTCTGTCACTATTCCCACTCTCCCCTCCTCCATCTGTCCATCACTCCCCTCACCTGGATCCACCCGTCACCTCCCAGTTTCTGTCACTATTCGCACTCTCCTCTCCTCCGTCTGTCCATCACTCCCGCTCACCTGGATCCACCAATCACCTCCCAGTCTCTGTCACCATTCCACTCTCCCCTCCTCCGTCTGTCCATCACTCACCCTCACCTGGATCCACCCGTCACCTCCCGGTCTCTGTCACCATTCCCACTCTCCCCTCCTCCGTCTGTCCATCACTCCCCCTCACCTGATCCACCCGTCACCTCCCAGTCTCTGTCACTATTCCCACTCTCCCCTCCTCCGTCTGTCCATCACTCCCCTCACCTGGATCCACCCGTCACCTCACAGCTCTTTGTCACTATTCCCACTCTCCCCTCTTCCGTCTGTCCGTCACTCCCCCTCACCTGATCCACCCGTCACCTCCCAGTCTCTGTCACTATTCCCACACTCCCCTCCTCCGTCTGTATATCACTCCCCCTCACCTGGATCCACCGTCACCTCCCAGTCTCTGTCACTATTCCCACTCTCCCCACCTCCTTCTGTCCATCACTCCCCCTCACCTGGATCCACCCGTCACCTCCCAGTCTCTGTCACTATTCCACTCTCCCCTTCTCCGTCTGTCCATCACTCCCCCTCACCTGATCCACCCGTCACCTCCCCAGTCTCTGTCACTATTCCCACTCTCCCCTCCTCCGTCTGTCCATCACTCCCCCTCACCTGATCCACCCGTCACCTCCCAGTCTCTGTCACTATTCCCACTCTCCTCTCCTCCGTCTGTCCATCACTCCCCCTCACCTGGATCCACCCATCACCTCCCACTGTCTGTCACTATTCCCACTCTCCCCTCCTCCGTCTGTCCATCACTCCCCCTCACCTGGATCCACCCGTCACCTCCCACTGTCTGTCACTATTCCCACTCTCCCCTCCTCCGTCTGTGCATCACTCCCCATCCCCTGATCCACCCATCACCTCCCAGTCTCTGTCACTATTCCCACTCTCCCCTCCTCCGTCTGTCCATCACTCCCCCTCACCTGGATCCACCCATCACCTCCCAGTGTCTGTCACTATTCCCACTCTCCCCTCCTCCGTCTGTCCGTCACTCCCCCTCACCTGATCCACCCGTCACCTCCCAGTCTCTGTCACTATTCCCACTCTCCTCTCCTCCGTCTGTCCGTCACTCCCCCTCACCTGATCCACACGTCACCTCTGAGTCTCTGTCACTATTCCCACTCTCCCTCCTCCGTCTGTCCGTCACTCCCCCTCACCTGATCCACCAGTCACCTCCCAGTCTCTGTCACTATTCCCACTCTCCCCCTCCTCCGTCTGTCCATCACTCCCCTCACCTGATCCACCCGTCACCTCCCAGTCTCTGTCACTATTCCCACTCTCCCCTCCTCCGTCTGTCCATCACTCCCCCTCACCTGGATCCACCCGTCACCTCCCAGTCTCTGTCACTATTCCCACTCTCCCCTCTTCCGTCTGTCCATCACTCCCCCTCACCTGATCCACCCGTCACCTCCCAGTCTCTGTCACTATTCCCACACTCCCCTCCTCCGTCTGTCCATCACTCCCCCTCACCTGATCCTCCCATCACCTCCCAGTGTCTGTCACTATTCCCACTCTCCCCTCCTCCATCTGTCCATCACTCCCCTCACCTGGATCCACCCGTCACCTCCCAGTTTCTGTCACTATTCGCACTCTCCTCTCCTCCGTCTGTCCATCACTCCCGCTCACCTGGATCACCAATCACCTCCCAGTCTCTGTCACCATTCCCACTCTCCCTCCTCCGTCTGTCCATCACTCACCCTCACCTGGATCCACCCGTCACCTCCCGGTCTCTGTCACCATTCCCACTCTCCCCTCCTCCGTCTGTCCATCACTCCCCCTCACCTGATCCACCCGTCACCTCCCAGTCTCTGTCACTATTCCCACTCTCCCCTCCTCCGTCTGTCCATCACTCCCCCTCACCTGGATCCACCCATCACCTCACAGCTCTGTCACTATTCCCACTCTCCCCTCCTCCGTCTGTCCGTCACTCACCCTCACCTGATCCACCCGTCACCTCCCAGTCTCTGTCACTATTCCCACTCTCCCCTCCTCCGTCTGTATATCACTCCCCCTCACCTGATCCACCCATCGCCTCCCAGTCTCTGTCACTATTCCCACTCTCCCCTCCTCCGTCTGTCCATCACTCCCCTCACCTGATCCACCCGTCACCTCCCAGTCTCTGTCACTATTCCCACTCTCCCCTCCTCCATCTGTCCATCACTCCCCCTCACCTGATCCACCCGTCACCTCCCAGTCTCTGTCACTATTCCCACTCTCCCCTCCTCCGTCTGTCCATCACTCCCCCACACCTGATCCACCCGTCACCTCCCAGTCTCTGTCACTATTCCCACTCTCCCCTCCTCCGTCTGTATATCACTCCCCCTCACCTGGATCCACCCGTCACCTCCCAGTCTCTGTCACTATTCCCACTGTCTCCTCCTCCGTCTGTCCATCACTCCCCCTCACCTGATCCACCCGTCACCTCCCAGTCTCTGTCACTATTCCCACTCTCCCCATCTCTGTCTGTCCATCACTCCCCCTCACCTGGATCCACCCGTCACCTCCCAGTCTCTGTCACTATTCCCACTCTCCCCTTCTCCGTCTGTCCATCACTCCCCCTCACCTGATCCACCCGTCACCTTCCAGTCTCTGTCACTATTCCCACTCTCCCCTCCTCCGTCTGTCCATCACTCCCCCTCACCTGATCCACCCGTCACCTCCCAGTCTCTGTCACTATTCCCACTCTCCTCTCCTCCGTCTGTCCATCACTCCCCCTCACCTGGATCCACCCATCACCTCCCAGTGTCTGTCACCATTCCCACTCTCCCCTCCTGTCTGTCCATCACTCCCCCTCACCTGGATCCACCCGTCACCTCTCAGTATCTGTCACTATTCCCACTCTCCCCCCCTCCGTCTGTCCATCACTCCCCCTCACCTGATCCATCCGTCACCTCCCAGTCTCTGTCACTATTCCCACTCTCCCCTCCTCCGTCTGACCATCACTCCCCCTCACCTGATCCACCCGTCACCTCCCAGTCTCTGTCACTATTCGCACTCTCCCCTCCTACGTCTGTCCGTCACTCCTCCTCACCTGATCCACCCGTCACCTCCCAGTCTGTCACTATTCCCACTCTCCCCTCCTCCGTCTGTCCATCACTCCCCCTCACCTGATCCACCCGTCACCTCCCAGTGTCTGTCACTATTCCCACTCTCCCCTCCTCCGTCTGTCCGTCACTCCCCTCACCTGATCCACCCGTCACCTCCCAGTCTCTGTCACTATTCCCACTCTCCTCTCCTCCGTCTGTCCGTCACTCCCCCTCACCTGATCCACACGTCACCTCTGAGTCTCTGTCACTATTCCCACTCTCCCCTCCTCCGTCTGTCCGTCACTCCCCCTCACCTGATCCACCAGTCACCTCCCAGTCTCTGTCACTATTCCCACTCTCCCCTCCTCCGTCTGTCCATCACTCCCCCTCACCTGATCCACCCGTCACCTCCCAGTCTCTGTCACTATTCCCACTCTCCCCTCCTCCGTCTGTCCATCACTCCCCTCACCTGGATCCACCCGTCACCTCCCAGTCCTCTGTCACTATTCCCACTCTCCCCTCTTCCGTCTGTCCATCACTCCCCCTCACCTGATCCACCCGTCACCTCCCAGTCTCTGTCACTATTCCCACACTCCCCTCCTCCGTCTGTCCATCACTCCCCTCACCTGATCCTCCATCACCTCCCAGTGTCTGTCACTATTCCCACTCTCCCCTCCTCCATCTGTCCATCACTCCCCTCACCTGGATCCACCCGTCACCTCCCAGTTTCTGTCACTATTCGCACTCTCCTCTCCTCCGTCTGTCCATCACTCCCGCTCACCTGGATCCACCAATCACCTCCCAGTCTCTGTACACCATTCCCACTCTCCCCTCCTCCGTCTGTCCATCACTCACCCTCACCTGGATCCACCCGTCACCTCCCGGTCTCTGTCACCATTCCCACTCTCCCCTCCTCCGTCTGTCCATCACTCCCCCTCACCTGATCCACCCGTCACCTCCCAGTCCTCTGTCACTATTCCCACTCTCCCCTCCTCCGTCTGTCCATCACTCCCCCTCACCTGGATCCACCCATCACCTCACAGCTCTGTCACTATTCCCACTCTCCCCTCCTCCGTCTGTCCGTCACTCCCCCTCACCTGATCCACCCGTCTCCTCCCAGTCTCTGTCACTATTCCCACTCTCCCCTCCTCCGTCTGTCCATCACTCCCCCTCACCTGATCCACCCGTCACCTCCCAGTCTCTGTCACTATTCCCACTCTCCCTCCTCCGTCTGTCCATCACTCCCCCTCACCTGGATCCACCCGTCACCTCACAGCTCTTTGTCACTATTCCCACTCTCCCCTCTTCCGTCTGTCCGTCACTCCCCCTCACCTGATCCACCCGTCACCTCCCAGTCTCTGTCACTATTCCCACTCTCCCCTCCTCCGTCTGTATATCACTCCCCCTCACCTGGATCCACCCGTCACCTCCCAGTCTCTGTCACTATTCCCACTCTCCCCACCTCCTTCTGTCCATCACTCCCCTCACCTGGATCCACCCGTCACCTCCCAGTCTCTGTCACTATTCCCACTCTCCCCTTCTCCGTCTGTCCATCACTCCCCTCACCTGATCCACCCGTCACCTCCCAGTCTCTGTCACTATTCCCACTCTCCCCTCCTCCGTCTGTCCATCACTCCCCCTCACCTGATCCACCCGTCACCTCCCAGTCTCTGTCACTATTCCCACTCTCCTCTCCTCCGTCTGTCCATCACTCCCCCTCACCTGGATCCACCCATCACCTCCCACTGTCTGTCACTATTCCCACTCTCCCCTCCTCCGTCTGTCCATCACTCCCCCTCACCTGGATCCACCCGTCACCTCCCACTGTCTGTCACTATTCCCACTCTCCCCTCCTCCGTCTGTGCATCACTCCCCATCCCCTGATCCACCCATCACCTCCCAGTCTCTGTCACTATTCCCACTCTCCCTCCTCCGTCTGTCCATCACTCCCCCTCACCTGGATCCACCCATCACCTCCCAGTGTCTGTCACTATTCCCACTCTCCCCTCCTCCGTCTGTCCGTCACTCCCCCTCACCTGATCCACCCGTCACCTCCCAGTCTCTGTCACTATTCCCACTCTCCTCTCCTCCGTCTGTCCGTCACTCCCCCTCACCTGATCCACACGTCACCTCTGAGTCTCTGTCACTATTCCCACTCTCCCCTCCTCCGTCTGTCCGTCACTCCCCCTCACCTGATCCACCAGTCACCTCCCAGTCTCTGTCACTATTCCCACTCTCCCCTCCTCCGTCTGTCCATCACTCCCCTCACCTGATCCACCCGTCACCTCCCAGTCTCTGTCACTTCCCACTCTCCCCTCCTCCGTCTGTCCATCACTCCCCCTCACCTGGATCCACCCGTCACCTCCCAGTCTCTGTCACTATTCCCACTCTCCCCTCTTCCGTCTGTCCATCACTCCCCCTCACCTGATCCACCCGTCACCTCCCAGTCTCTGTCACTATTCCACACTCCCCTCCTCCGTCTGTCCATCACTCCCCCTCACCTGATCCTCCCATCACCTCCCAGTGTCTGTCACTATTCCCACTCTCCCCTCCTCCATCTGTCCATCACTCCCCTCACCTGGATCCACCCGTCACCTCCCAGTTTCTGTCACTATTCGCACTCTCCTCTCCTCCGTCTGTCCATCACTCCCGCTCACCTGGATCCACCAATCACCTCCCAGTCTCTGTCACCATTCCCACTCTCCCTCCCTCCGTCTGTCCATCACTCACCCTCACCTGGATCCACCCGTCACCTCCCGGTCTCTGTCACCATTCCCACTCTCCCTCCTCCGTCTGTCCATCACTCCCCCTCACCTGATCCACCCGTCACCTCCCAGTCTCTGTCACTATTCCCACTCTCCCCTCCTCCGTCTGTCCATCACTCCCCCTCACCTGGATCCACCCATCACCTCACAGCTCTGTCACTATTCCCACTCTCCCCTCCTCCGTCTGTCCGTCACTCACCCTCACCTGATCCACCCGTCACCTCCCAGTCTCTGTCACTATTCCCACTCTCCCCTCCTCCGTCTGTATATCACTCCCCCTCACCTGATCCACCCATCGCCTCCCAGTCTCTGTCACTATTCCCACTCTCCCCTCCTCCGTCTGTCCATCACTCCCCTCACCTGATCCACCCGTCACCTCCCAGTCTCTGTCACTATTCCCACTCTCCCCTCCTCCATCTGTCCATCACTCCCCCTCACCTGATCCACCCGTCACCTCCCAGTCTCTGTCACTATTCCCACTCTCCCCTCCTCCGTCTGTCCATCACTCCCCCACACCTGATCCACCCGTCACCTCCCAGTCTCTGTCACTATTCCCACTGTCTCCTCCTCCGTCTGTCCATCACTCCCCCTCACCTGATCCACCCGTCACCTCCCAGTCTCTGTCACTATTCCCACTCTCCCCATCTCTTTCTGTCCATCACTCCCCTCACCTGGATCCACCCGTCACCTCCCAGTCTCTGTCACTATTCCCACTCTCCCCTTCTCCGTCTGTCCATCACTCCCCCTCACCTGATCCACCCGTCACCTTCCAGTCTCTGTCACTATTCCCACTCTCCCCTCCTCCGTCTGTCCATCACTCCCCTCACCTGATCCACCCGTCACCTCCCAGTCTCTGTCACTATTCCCACTCTCCTCTCCTCCGTCTGTCCATCACTCCCCCTCACCTGGATCCACCCATCACCTCCCAGTGTCTGTCACTATTCCCACTCTCCCCTCCTCTGTCTGTCCATCACTCCCCTCACCTGGATCCACCCGTCACCTCTCAGTATCTGTCACTATTCCCACTCTCCCCCCCTCCGTCTGGCCATCACTCCCCCTCACCTGATCCATCCGTCACCTCCCAGTCTCTGTCACTATTCCCACTCTCCCCTCCTCCGTCTGACCATCACTCCCCCTCACCTGATCCACCCGTCACCTCCCAGTCTCTGTCACTATTCGCACTCTCCCCTCCTACGTCTGTCCGTCACTCCTCCTCACCTGATCCACCCGTCACCTCCCAGTCTGTCACTATTCCCACTCTCCCCTCCTCCGTCTGTCCATCACTCCCCCTCACCTGATCCACCCGTCACCTCCAGTGTCTGTCACTATTCCCACTCTCCCCTCCTCCGTCTGTCCGTCACTCCCCCTCACCTGATCCACCCGTCACCTCCCAGTCTCTGTCACTATTCCCACTCTCCTCTCCTCCGTCTGTCCGTCACTCCCCCTCACCTGATCCACACGTCACCTCTGAGTCTCTGTCACTATTCCCACTCTCCCCTCCTCCGTCTGTCCGTCACTCCCCCTCACCTGATCCACCAGTCACCTCCCAGTCTCTGTCACTATTCCCACTCTCCCCTCCTCCGTCTGTCCATCACTCCCCCTCACCTGATCCACCCGTCACCTCCCAGTCTCTGTCACTATTCCCACTCTCCCCTCCTCCGTCTGTCCATCACTCCCCCTCACCTGGATCCACCCGTCACCTCCAGTCTCTGTCACTATTCCCACTCTCCCCTCTTCCGTCTGTCCATCACTCCCCCTCACCTGATCCACCCGTCACCTCCCAGTCTCTGTCACTATTCCCACACTCCCCTCCTCCGTCTGTCCATCACTCCCCCTCACCTGATCCTCCCATCACCTCCCAGTGTCTGTCACTATTCCCACTCTCCCCTCCTCCATCTGTCCATCACTCCCTCACCTGGATCCACCCGTCACCTCCCAGTTTCTGTCACTATTCGCACTCTCCTCTCCTCCGTCTGTCCATCACTCCGCTCACCTGGATCCACCAATCACCTCCCAGTCTCTGTCACCATTCCCACTCTCCCCTCCTCCGTCTGTCCATCACTCACCCTCACCTGATCCACCCGTCACCTCCCGGTCTCTGTCACCATTCCCACTCTCCCCTCCTCCGTCTGTCCATCACTCCCCTCACCTGATCCACCCGTCACCTCCCAGTCTCTGTCACTATTCCCACTCTCCCCTCCTCCGTCTGTCCATCACTCCCCCTCACCTGGATCCACCCATCACCTCACAGCTCTGTCACTATTCCCACTCTCCCCTCCTCCGTCTGTCCGTCACTCCCCCTCACCTGATCCACCCGTCTCCTCCCAGTCTCTGTCACTATTCCCACTCTCCCTCCTCCGTCTGTATATCACTCCCCCTCACCTGGATCCACCCGTCACCTCCCAGTCTCTGTCACCATTCCCACTCTCCCCATCTCCGTCTGTCCATCACTCCCCCTCACCTGGATCCACCCGTCACCTCCAGTCTCTGTCACTATTCCCACTCTCCCCTTCTCCGTCTGTCCATCACTCCCCCTCACCTGATCCACCCGTCACCTTCCAGTCTCTGTCACTATTCCCACTCTCCCCTCCTCCGTCTGTCCATCACTCCCCCTCACCTGATCCACCCGTCACCTCCCAGTCTCTGTCACTATTCCCACTCTCCTCTCCTCCGTCTGTCCATCACTCCCCCTCACCTGGATCCACCCATCACCTCCCAGTGTCTGTCACTATTCCCACTCTCCCCTCCTCTGTCTGTCCATCACTCCCCCTCACCTGGATCCACCCGTCACCTCTCAGTATCTGTCACTATTCCCACTCTCCCCCCCTCCGTCTGTCCATCACTCCCCCTCACCTGATCCACCCGTCACCTCCCAGTCTCTGTCACTATTCCCACTCTCCCCTCCTCCGTCTGACCATCACTCCCCCTCACCTGATCCACCCGTCACCTCCCAGTCTCTGTCACTATTCGCACTCTCCCCTCCTACGTCTGTCCGTCACTCCTCCTCACCTGATCCACCCGTCACCTCCCAGTCTGTCACTATTCCCACTCTCCCCTCCTCCGTCTGTCCATCACTCCCCCTCACCTGATCCACCCGTCACCTCCCAGTCTCTGTCACTATTCCCACTCTCCCCTCCTCCGTCTGTCCATCACTCCCCCTCACCTGGATCCACCCATCACCTCTCAGTCTCTGTCACTATTCCCACTCTCCCCCCCTCCGTCTGTCCATCACTCCCCCTCACCTGATCCACCCGTCACCTCCCAGTCTCTGTCACTATTCCCACTCTCCCCTCCTCCGTCTGTCCATCACTCCCCCTCACCTGATCCACCCGTCACCTCCCAGTCTCTGTCACTATTCCCACTCCCCCTCCTCCGTCTGTCCATCACTCCCCCTCACCTGATCCACCTGTCACCTCCCAGTCTCTGTCACTATTCCCACTCTCCCCTCCTCCGTCTGTCCGTCACTCCCCCTCACCTGATCCACCCGTCACCTCCCAGTCTCTGTCACTATTCCCACTCTCCACTCCTCCGTCTCTCTGTCACTCCCCTCACCTGCTCCTCCCGTCACCTCCCAGTCTCTGTCACTATTCCCACTCTCCACTCCTCCATCTGTCTGTCACTCCCCTCACCTGCTCCTCCCGTCACCTCCCAGTCTCTGTCACTATTCCCACTCTCCCCTCCTCCATCTGTCTGTCACTCCCCCTCACCTGATCCACCCGTCACCTCCCAGTCTCTGTCACTATTCCCACTCTCCCCCCCTCCGTCTGTCCGTCACACCCCCTCACCTCACCCACCCGTCACCTCCCAGTCTCTGTCACTATTCCCACTCTCCCCTCCTCCGTCTGTCCATCACTCCCCCTCACCTGACCCACCCGTCACCTCCCAGTCTCTGTCACTATTCCCACTCTCCCCTCCTCCGTCTGTCCGTCACTCCCCCTCACCTGATCCATCCGTCACCTCCCAGTCTCTGTCACTATTCCCACTCTCCTCTCCTCCGTCTGTCCGTCACTCCCCCTCACCTGGATCCACCCGTTACCTCCCAGTCTCTGTCACTATTCCCACTCTCCCATCCTCCGTCTGTCCATCACTCCCGCTCACCTGATCCACCCGTCACCTCCCAGTCTCTGTCACTATTCCCACTCTTCCCTCCTCCGTCTGTCCATCACTCCCCCTCACCTGATCCACCCGTCACCTCCCAGTCTCTGTCACTATTCCCACTCTCCCCTCCTCCGTCTGTCCATCACTCCCCCTCACCTGATCCACCCGTCACCTCCCAGTCTCTGTCACTATTCCCACTCTCCCCTCCTCCGTCTGTCCATCACTCCCCCTCACCTGATCCACCCGTCACCTCCCAGTCTCTGTCACTATTCCCACTCTCCCCTCCTCCGTCTGTCCATCACTCCCCCTCACCTGATCCACCCGTCACCTCCCAGTCTCTGTCACTATTCCCACTCCCCCTCCTCCGTCTGTCCATCACTCCCCCTCACCTGATCCACCCGTCACCTCCCAGTCTCTGTCACTATTCCCACTCTCCCCTCCTCCGTCTGTCCGTCACTCCCCCTCACCTGATCCACCCGTCACCTCCCAGTCTCTGTCACTATTCCCACTCTCCCCTTCTCCGTCTCTCTGTCACTCCCCTCACCTGCTCCTCCCGTCACCTCCCAGTCTCTGTCACTATTCCCACTCTCCCCTCCTCCATCTGTCTGTCACTCCCCCTCACCTGATCCACCCATCACCTCCCAGTCTCTGTCACTATTCCCACTCTCCCCCCCTCCGTCTGTCCATCACACCCCCTCACCTCACCCACCCGTCACCTCCCAGTCTCTGTCACTATTCCCACTCTCCCCTCCTCCGTCTGTCCATCACTCCCCCTCACCTGATCCACCCGTCACCTCCCAGTCTCTGTCACTATTCCCACTCTCCCCTCCTCCGTCTGTCCATCACTCCCCCTCACCTGATCCACCCGTCACCTCCCAGTCTCTGTCACTATTCCCACTCTCCCCTCCTCCGTCTGTCCATCACTCCCCCTCACCTGATCCACCCGTCACCTCCCAGTCTCTGTCACTATTCCCACTCTCCTCTCCTCCGTCTGTCCATCACTCCCCCTCACCTGGATCCACCCATCACCTCCCACTGTCTGTCACTATTCCCACTCTCCCCTCCTCCGTCTGTCCATCACTCCCCCTCACCTGGATCCACCCATCACCTCTCAGTCTCTGTCACTATTCCCACTCTCCCATCCTCCGTCTGTCCATCACTCCCCCTCACCTGGATCCACCCGTCACCTCTCAGTATCTGTCACTATTCCCACTCTCCCCCCCCTCCGTCTGTCCATCACTCCCCCTCACCTGATCCACCCGTCACCTCCCAGTCTCTGTCACTATTCCCACTCTCCCCTCCTCCGTCTGTCCGTCACTCCCCCTCACCTGATCCACCCGTCACCTCCCAGTCTCTGTCACTTTTCGCACTCTCCCCTCCTACGTCTGTCCGTCACTCCCCCTCACCTGATCCACCCGTCACCTCCCAGTCTCTGTCACTATTCCCACTCCCACTCTCCTCTCCTCCGTCTGTCCTTCACTCCCCCTCACCTGGATCCACCCATCACCTCCCAGTCTATGTCACTATTCCCACACTCCCTCCTCCGTCTGTCCATCACTCCCCCTCACCTGATCCACCCGTCACCTCCCAGTCTCTGTCACTATTCCCACTCTCCCCTCCTCCGTCTGTCCATCACTCCCCCTCACCTGATCCACCCGTCACCTCCCAGTCTCTGTCACTATTCCCACTCTCCCCTCCTCCGTCTGTCCATCACTCCCCCTCACCTGATCCACCCGTCACCTCCCAATCTCTGTCACTATTCCCACTCTCCCCTCCTCCGTCTGTCCATCACTCCCCTCACCTGATCCACCCGTCACCTCCCAGTCTCTGTCACTATTCCCACTCTCCCTCCTCCGTCTGTCCATCACTCCCCCTCACCTGATCCACCCGTCATCTCCCAGTCCTCTGTGACTATTCCCACTCTCCCCCCTCCGTCTGTCCATCACTCCCCCTCACCTGATCCACCCGTCACCTCCCAGTCTCTGTCACTATTCCCACGCTCCCCTCCTCCGTCTGTCCATCACTCCCCCTCACCTCATCCACCCTTCACCTCCCAGTCTCTGTCACTATTCCCACGCTCCCCTCCTCCGTCTGTCCATCACTCCCCCTCACCTGATCCACCCGTCAGCTCCCAGTCTCTGTCACTATTCCCACTCCCCCCTCCTCAGTCTGTCCATCACTCCCCCTCACCTGGATCCACCCATCACCTCTCAGTATCTGTCACTATTCCACTCTCCCCCCCTCCGTCTGTCCATCACTCCCCTCACCTGATTCACCCGTCACCTGCCAGTCTCTGTCACTACTCCCACTCTCCCCTCCTCCGTCTGTCCATCACTCCCCCTCACCTGATCCATCCGTCACCTCCCAGGTCACTATTCCCACTCTCCCCTCCTCCGTCTGTCCGTCACTCCCCCTCACCTGATCCACACGTCACCTCCCAGTCTCTGTCACTATTCCCACTCTCCTCTCCTCCGTCTGTCCGTCACTCCCCCTCACCTGATCCACCCGTCACCTCCCAGTCTCTGTCACTATTCCCACTCTCCCCTCCTCCATCTGTCCATCACTCCCCCTCACCTGATCCACCTATCACCTCACAGTCTCTGTCACTATTCCCGCTCTCCCCTCCTCCGTCTGTCCATCACTCCCCCTCACCTGGATCCACCCGTTACCTCCCAGTCTCTGTCACTATTCCCACTCACCCATCCTCCGTCTGTCCATCACTCCCCCTCACCTGGATCCACCCGTCACCTCCCAGTCTCTGTCACTATTCCCACTCTCCCCTTCTCCGTCTGTCCATCACTCCCGCTCACCTGATCCACCCGTCACCTCCCAGTCTCTGTCACTATTCCCACTCTTCCCTCCTCCGTCTGTCCATCACTCCCCCTCACCTGATCCACCCGTCACCTCCCAGTCTCTGTCACTATTCCCACTCTCCCCTCCTCCGTCTGTCCATCACTCCCCCTCACCTGATCCACCCGTCACCTCCCAGTCTCTGTCACTATTCCCACTCTCCCCTCCTCCGTCTGTCCATCACTCCCCCTCACCTGGATCCACCCATCACCTCTCAGTCTCTGTCACTATTCCCACTCTCCCCCCCTCCGTCTGTCCATCACTCCCCCTCACCTGATCCACCCGTCACGTCCCAGTCTCTGTCACTATTCCCACTCTCCCCTCCTCCGTCTGTCCATCACTCCCCCTCACCTGATCCACCCGTCACCTCCCAGTCACTGTCACTATTCCCACTCCCCCTCCTCCGTCTGTCCGTCACTCCCCCTCACCTGATCCACCCGTCACCTCCCAGTCTCTGTCACTATTCCCACTCTCCCCTCCTCCGTCTGTCCGTCACTCCCCCTCACCTGATCCACCCGTCACCTCCCAGTCTCTGTCACTATTCCCACTCTCCCCTCCTCCGTCTCTCTGTCACTCCCCTCACCTGATCCACCCGTCACCTCCCAGTCTCTGTCACTATTCCCACTCTCCCCTCCTCCATCTGTCTGTCACTCCCCCTCACCTGATCCACCCGTCACCTCCCAGTCTCTGTCACTATTCCCACTCTCCCCCTCTCCGTCTGTCCATCACACCCCCTCACCTCACCCACCCGTCACCTCCCAGTCTCTGTCACTATTCCCACTCTCCCCTCCTCCGTCTGTCCATCACTCCCCCTCACCTGATCCACCCGTCACCTCCCAGTCTCTGTCACTATTCCCACTCTCCCCTTCTCCGTCTGTCTATCACTCCCCCTCACCTGACCCACCCGTCACCTCCCAGTCTCTGTCACTATTTCCACTCTCCCCTCCTCCGTCTGTCCATCACTCCCCCTCACCTGGATCCACCAGTCACCTCCCAGTGTCTGTCACTATTCCAACTCCCCTCCTCCGTCTGTCCATCACTCCCCCTCACCTGATCCACCCGTCACCTCCCAGTCTCTGTCACTATTCCCACTCTCCCCTCCTCCGTCTGTCCATCACTCCCCCTCACCTGATCCACCCGTCACCTCCCAGTCTCTGTCACTATTCCCACTCTCCCCTCCTCCGTCTGTCCATCACTCCCCCTCACCTGATCCACCCGTCACCTCCCAGTCTCTGTCACTATTCCCACTCTCCTCCACTCCGTCTGTCCATCACTCCCCCTCACCTGGATCCACCCATCACCTCCCACTGTCTGTCACTATTCCCACTCTCCCCTCCTCCGTCTGTCCATCACACCCCCTCACCTGGATCCACCCATCACCTCTCAGTCTCTATCACTATTCCCACTCTCCTCTCCTCCGTCTGTCCATCGCTCCCACTCACCTGGATCCACCCATCACCTCCCAGTGTCTGTCACTGTTCGCACTCTCCCCCCCTCCGTCTGTCCATCAGTCCCCCTCATCTAACCCACTCGTCACCTCCCAGTCTCTATCACTATTCCCACTCTCCTCTCCTCCGTCTGTCCATCACTCCCCCTCACCTAGATCCACCCGTCACCTCCCAGTGTCTGTCACTATTCCCACTCTCCCCTCCTCCGTCTGTCCATCACTCCCCCTCACCTGATCCACCCGTCACCTCCCAGTCTCTGTCACTATTCCCACTCTCCCCTCCTCCGTCTGTCCATCACTCCCCCTCATCTGTATCCACCCGTCACCTCCCAGTCTCTGTCACTATTCCCACTCTCCCCTCCTCCGTCTGTCCATCACTCCCCCTAACCTGATCCACCCGTCACCTCCCAGTCTCTGTCACTATTCCCACTCTCCTCTCCTCCGTCTGTCCATCACTCCCCCTCACCTGGATCCACCCATCACCTCTCAGTCTCTGTCACTATTCCCACTCTCCCCTCCTCCGTCTGTCCATCACTCCCCCTCATCTGGATCCACCCGTCACCCCCCAGTCTCTGTCACTATTCCCACTCTCTCCTCCTCCGTCTGTCCATCACTCCCCCTCATCTAACCCACCCGTCACCTCCCAGTCTCTGTCACTATTCCCACTCTCCCCTCCTCCGTCTGTCCATCACTCCCCCTCACCTGATCCACCCGTCACCTCCCAGTCTCTGTCACTATTCCCACTCTCCCCTCCTCCGTCTGTCCATCACTCCCCCTCACCTGATCCACCCGTCACCTCCCAGTCTCTGTCACTATTCCCACTCTCCCCTCCTCCATCTGTCCATCACTCCCCTCACCTGCATCCACCCGTCACCTCCCAGTCTCTGTCACTATTCCCACTCTCCTCTCCTCCGTCTGTCCATCACTCCCCCTCACCTGGATCCACCCATCACCTCCCAGTCTCTGTCACTATCCCCACTCTCCCCTCCTCCGTCTTTCCATCACTCCCCCTCTCCTGGATCGACCCGTCACCTCCCGGTCTCTGTCACAATTCCCACTCTCCCCTCCTCCGTCTGTTCATCACTCCCCCTCACCTGATCCACCCGTCACCTCCCAGTCTCTGTCACTATTCCCACTCTCCCCTCCTCCGTCTGTCCATCACTCCCCCTCACCTGGATCCACCCATCACCTCTCAGTCTCTGTCACTATTCCCACTCTCCCCCCCTCCGTCTGTCCATCACTCCCCCTCACCTGATCCACCCGTCACCTCCCAGTCTCTGTCACTATTCCCACTCTCCCCTCCTCCGTCTGTCCATCACTCCCCCTCACCTGATCCACCCGTCACCTCCCAGTCTCTGTCACTATTCCCACTCCCCCTCCTCCGTCTGTCCATCACTCCCCCTCACCTGATCCACCCGTCACCTCCCAGTCTCTGTCACTATTCCCACTCTCCCCTCCTCCGTCTGTCCGTCACTCCCCCTCACCTGATCCACCCGTCACCTCCCAGTCTCTGTCACTATTCCCACTCTCCCCTTCTCCGTCTCTCTGTCACTCCCCTCACCTGCTCCTCCCGTCACCTCCCAGTCTCTGTCACTATTCCCACTCTCCCCTCCTCCATCTGTCTGTCACTCCCCCTCACCTGATCCACCCATCACCTCCCAGTCTCTGTCACTATTCCCACTCTCCCCCCCTCCGTCTGTCCATCACACCCCCTCACCTCACCCACCCGTCACCTCCCAGTCTCTGTCACTATTCCCACTCTCCCCTCCTCCGTCTGTCCATCACTCCCCCTCACCTGATCCACCCGTCACCTCCCAGTCTCTGTCACTATTCCCACTCTCCCCTCCTCCGTCTGTCCATCACTCCCCCTCACCTGATCCACCCGTCACCTCCCAGTCTCTGTCACTATTCCCACTCTCCCCTCCTCCGTCTGTCCATCACTCCCCCTCACCTGATCCACCCGTCACCTCCCAGTCTCTGTCACTATTCCCACTCTCCTCTTCTCCGTCTGTCCATCACTCCCCCTCACCTGGATCCACCCATCACCTCCCACTGTCTGTCACTATTCCCACTCTCCCCTCCTCCGTCTGTCCATCACTCCCCCTCACCTGGATCCACCCATCACCTCTCAGTCTCTGTCACTATTCCCACTCTCCCATCCTCCGTCTGTCCATCACTCCCCCTCACCTGGATCCACCCGTCACCTCTCAGTATCTGTCACTATTCCCACTCTCCCCCCCCTCCGTCTGTCCATCACTCCCCCTCACCTGATCCGCCCGTCACTTCCCAGTCTCTGTCACTATTCCCACTCTCCCCTCCTCCGTCTGTCCGTCACTCCACCTCACCTGATCCACCCGTCACCTCCCAGTCTCTGTCACTATTCGCACTCTCCCCTCCTACGTCTGTCCGTCACTCCCCCTCACCTGATCCACCCGTCACCTCCCAGTCTCTGTCACTATTCCCACTCTCCTCTCCTCCGTCTGTCCTTCACTCCCCCTCACCTGGATCCACCCATCACCTCCCAGTCTATGTCACTATTCCCACTCTCCCCTCCTCCGTCTGTCCATCACTCCCCCTCACCTGATCCACCCGTCACCTCCCAGTCTCTGTCACTATTCCCACTCTCCCCTCCTCCGTCTGTCCATCACTCCCCCTCACCTGATCCACCCGTCACCTCCCAGTCTCTGTCACTATTCCCACTCTCCCCTCCTCCGTCTGTCCATCACTCCCCCTCACCTGATCCACCCGTCACCTCCCAATCTCTGTCACTATTCCCACTCTCCCCTCCTCCGTCTGTCCATCACTCCCCCTCACCTGATCCACCCGTCACCTCCCAGTCTCTGTCACTATTCCCACTCTCCCCTCCTCCGTCTGTCCATCACTCCCCCTCACCTGGATCCACCCGTCATCTGCCAGTCTCTGTGACTATTCCCACTCTCCCCCCCTCCGTCTGTCCATCACTCCCCCTCACCTGATCCACCCGTCACCTCCCAGTCTCTGTCACTATTCCCACGCTCCCCTCCTCCGTCTGTCCATCACTCCCCCTCACCTCATCCACCCTTCACCTCCCAGTCTCTGTCACTATTCCCACGCTCCCCTCCTCCGTCTGTCCATCACTCCCCCTCACCTGATCCACCCGTCAGCTCCCAGTCTCTGTCACTATTCCCACTCCCCCCTCCTCAGTCTGTCCATCACTCCCCCTCACCTGGATCCACCCATCACCTCTCAGTATCTGTCACTATTCCCACTCTCCCCCCCTCCGTCTGTCCATCACTCCCCCTCACCTGATTCACCCGTCACCTGCCAGTCTCTGTCACTACTCCCACTTTCCCCTCCTCCGTCTGTCCATCACTCCCCCTCACCTGATCCATCCGTCACCTCCCAGTCTCTGTCACTATTCCCACTCTCCCCTCCTCCGTCTGTCCGTCACTCCCCCTCACCTGATCCACACGTCACCTCCCAGTCTCTGTCACTATTCCCACTCTCCTCTCCTCCGTCTGTCCGTCACTCCCCCTCACCTGATCCACCCGTCACCTCCCAGTCTCTGTCACTATTCCCACTCTCCCCTCCTCCATCTGTCCATCACTCCCCCTCACCTGATCCACCTATCACCTCACCGTCTCTGTCACTATTCCCGCTCTCCCCTCCTCCGTCTGTCCATCACTCCCCCTCACCTGGATCCACCCGTTACCTCCCAGTCTCTGTCACTATTCCCACTCACCCATCCTCCGTCTGTCCATCACTCCCCCTCACCTGGATCCACCCGTCACCTCCCAGTCTCTGTCACTATTCCCACTCTCCCCTTCTCCGTCTGTCCATCACTCCCGCTCACCTGATCCACCCGTCACCTCCCAGTCTCTGTCACTATTCCCACTCTTCCCTCCTCCGTCTGTCCATCACTCCCCCTCACCTGATCCACCCGTCACCTCCCAGTCTCTGTCACTATTCCCACTCTCCCCTCCTCCGTCTGTCCATCACTCCCCCTCACCTGATCCACCCGTCACCTCCCAGTCTCTGTCACTATTCCCACTCTCCCCTCCTCCGTCTGTCCATCACTCCCCCTCACCTGGATCCACCCATCACCTCTCAGTCTCTGTCACTATTCCCACTCTCCCCCCCTCCGTCTGTCCATCACTCCCCCTCACCTGATCCACCCGTCACGTCCCAGTCTCTGTCACTATTCCCACTCTCCCCTCCTCCGTCTGTCCATCACTCCCCCTCACCTGATCCACCCGTCACCTCCCAGTCACTGTCACTATTCCCACTCCCCCTCCTCCGTCTGTCCGTCACTCCCCCTCACCTGATCCACCCGTCACCTCCCAGTCTCTGTCACTATTCCCACTCTCCCCTCCTCCGTCTGTCCGTCACTCCCCCTCACCTGATCCACCCGTCACCTCCCAGTCTCTGTCACTATTCCCACTCTCCCCTCCTCCGTCTCTCTGTCACTCCCCTCACCTGATCCACCCGTCACCTCCCAGTCTCTGTCACTATTCCCACTCTCCCCTCCTCCATCTGTCTGTCACTCCCCCTCACCTGATCCACCCGTCACCTCCCAGTCTCTGTCACTATTCCCACTCTCCCCCCCTCCGTCTGTCCATCACACCCCCTCACCTCACCCACCCGTCACCTCCCAGTCTCTGTCACTATTCCCACTCTCCCCTCCTCCGTCTGTCCATCACTCCCCCTCACCTGATCCACCCGTCACCTCCCAGTCTCTGTCACTATTCCCACTCTCCCCTTCTCCGTCTGTCTATCACTCCCCCTCACCTGACCCACCCGTCACCTCCCAGTCTCTGTCACTATTTCCACTCTCCCCTCCTCCGTCTGTCCATCACTCCCCCTCACCTGGATCCACCAGTCACCTCCCAGTGTCTGTCACTATTCCAACTCCCCTCCTCCGTCTGTCCATCACTCCCCCTCACCTGATCCACCCGTCACCTCCCAGTCTCTGTCACTATTCCCACTCTCCCCTCCTCCGTCTGTCCATCACTCCCCCTCACCTGATCCACCCGTCACCTCCCAGTCTCTGTCACTATTCCCACTCTCCCCTCCTCCGTCTGTCCATCACTCCCCCTCACCTAATCCACCCGTCACCTCCCAGTCTCTGTCACTATTCCCACTCTCCTCCACTCCGTCTGTCCATCACTCCCCCTCACCTGGATCCACCCATCACCTCCCACTGTCTGTCACTATTCCCACTCTCCCCTCCTCCGTCTGTCCATCACACCCCCTCACCTGGATCCACCCATCACCTCTCAGTCTCTATCACTATTCCCACTCTCCTCTCCTCCGTCTGTCCATCGCTCCCACTCACCTGGATCCACCCATCACCTCCCAGTGTCTGTCACTGTTCGCACTCTCCCCCCCTCCGTCTGTCCATCAGTCCCCCTCATCTAACCCACTCGTCACCTCCCAGTCTCTATCACTATTCCCACTCTCCTCTCCTCCGTCTGTCCATCACTCCCCCTCACCTAGATCCACCCGTCACCTCCCAGTGTCTGTCACTATTCCCACTCTCCCCTCCTCCGTCTGTCCATCACTCCCCCTCACCTGATCCACCCGTCACCTCCCAGTCTCTGTCACTATTCCCACTCTCCCCTCCTCCGTCTGTCCATCACTCCCCCTCATCTGTATCCACCCGTCACCTCCCAGTCTCTGTCACTATTCCCACTCTCCCCTCCTCCGTCTGTCCATCACTCCCCCTAACCTGATCCACCCGTCACCTCCCAGTATCTGTCACTATACCCACTCTCCCCTCGTCCGTCTGTCCATCACTCATCCTCACCTGATCCACCCGTCACCTCCCAGTCTCTGTCACTATTCCCACTCTCCTCTCCTCCGTCTGTCCATCACTCCCCCTCACCTGGATCCACCCATCACCTCTCAGTCTCTGTCACTATTCCCACTCTCCCCTCCTCCGTCTGTCCATCACTCCCCCTCATCTGGATCCACCCGTCACCCCCCAGTCTCTGTCACTATTCCCACTCTCTCCTCCTCCGTCTGTCCATCACTCCCCCTCATCTAACCCACCCGTCACCTCCCAGTCTCTGTCACTATTCCCACTCTCCCCTCCTCCGTCTGTCCATCACTCCCCCTCACCTGATCCACCCGTCACCTCCCAGTCTCTGTCACTATTCCCACTCTCCCCTCCTCCGTCTGTCCATCACTCCCCCTCACCTGATCCACCCGTCACCTCCCAGTCTCTGTCACTATTCCCACTCTCCCCTCCTCCATCTGTCCATCACTCCCCTCACCTGCATCCACCCGTCACCTCCCAGTCTCTGTCACTATTCCCACTCTCCTCTCCTCCGTCTGTCCATCACTCCCCCTCACCTGGATCCACCCATCACCTCCCAGTCTCTGTCACTATCCCCACTCTCCCCTCCTCCGTCTTTCCATCACTCCCCCTCTCCTGGATCGACCCGTCACCTCCCGGTCTCTGTCACTATTCCCACTCTCTCCTCCTCCGTCTGTCCATCACTCCCCCTCATCTAACCCACCCGTCACCTCCCAGTCTCTGTCACTATTCCCACTCTCCCCTCCTCCGTCTGTCCATCACTCCCCCTCACCTGATCCACCCGTCACCTCCCAGTCTCTGTCACTATTCCCACTCTCCCCTCCTCCGTCTGTCCATCACTCCCCCTCACCTGATCCACCCGTCACCTCCCAGTCTCTGTCACTATTCCCACTCTCCCCTCCTCCATCTGTCCATCACTCCCCTCACCTGCATCCACCCGTCACCTCCCAGTCCCTGTCACTATTCCCACTCTCCTCTCCTCCGTCTGTCCATCACTCCCCCTCACCTGGATCCACCCATCACCTCCCAGTCTCTGTCACTATCCCCACTCTCCCCTCCTCCGTCTTTCCATCACTCCCCCTCTCCTGGATCGACCCGTCACCTCCCGGTCTCTGTCACTATTCCCACTCTCCCCTCCTCCGTCTGTTCATCACTCCCCCTCACCTGATCCACCCGTCACCTCCCAGTCTCTGTCACTATTCCCACTCTCCCCTCCTCCGTCTGTCCATCACTCCCCCTCACCTGATCCACCCGTCACCTCCCAGTCTCTGTCACTATTCCCACTCTCCCCTCCTCCGTCTGTCCATCACTCCCCCTCACCTGGATCCACCCATCACCTCTCAGTCTCTGTCACTATTCCCACTCTCCCCCCCTCCGTCTGTCCATCACTCCCCCTCACCTGATCCACCCGTCACCTCCCAGTCTCTGTCACTATTCCCACTCTCCCCTCCTCCGTCTGTCCATCACTCCCCCTCACCTGATCCACCCGTCACCTCCCAGTCTCTGTCACTATTCCCACTCCCCCTCCTCCGTCTGTCCATCACTCCCCCTCACCTGATCCACCCGTCACCTCCCAGTCTCTGTCACTATTCCCACTCTCCCCTCCTCCGTCTGTCCGTCACTCCCCCTCACCTGATCCACCCGTCACCTCCCAGTCTCTGTCACTATTCCCACTCTCCCCTTCTCCGTCTCTCTGTCACTCCCCTCACCTGCTCCTCCCGTCACCTCCCAGTCTCTGTCACTATTCCCACTCTCCCCTCCTCCATCTGTCTGTCACTCCCCCTCACCTGATCCACCCATCACCTCCCAGTCTCTGTCACTATTCCCACTCTCCCCCCCTCCGTCTGTCCATCACACCCCCTCACCTCACCCACCCGTCACCTCCCAGTCTCTGTCACTATTCCCACTCTCCCCTCCTCCGTCTGTCCATCACTCCCCCTCACCTGATCCACCCGTCACCTCCCAGTCTCTGTCACTATTCCCACTCTCCCCTCCTCCGTCTGTCCATCACTCCCCCTCACCTGATCCACCCGTCACCTCCCAGTCTCTGTCACTATTCCCACTCTCCCCTCCTCCGTCTGTCCATCACTCCCCCTCACCTGATCCACCCGTCACCTCCCAGTCTCTGTCACTATTCCCACTCTCCTCTCCTCCGTCTGTCCATCACTCCCCCTCACCTGGATCCACCCATCACCTCCCACTGTCTGTCACTATTCCCACTCTCCCCTCCTCC
Source organism: Mobula birostris (assembly GCF_030028105.1). Lineage (NCBI taxonomy): Eukaryota > Metazoa > Chordata > Chondrichthyes > Myliobatiformes > Myliobatidae > Mobula > Mobula birostris. The sequence continues at coordinate 23,205 of NW_027277574.1, forward strand.
GTCTGTCCATCACTCCCCCTCACCTGGATCCACCCATCACCTCTCAGTCTCTGTCACTATTCCCACTCTCCCATCCTCCGTCTGTCCATCACTCCCCCTCACCTGGATCCACCCGTCACCTCTCAGTATCTGTCACTATTCCCACTCTCCCCCCCCCTCCGTCTGTCCATCACTCCCCCTCACCTGATCCACCCGTCACCTCCCAGTCTCTGTCACTATTCCCACTCTCCCCTCCTCCGTCTGTCCGTCACTCCCCCTCACCTGATCCACCCGTCACCTCCCAGTCTCTGTCACTATTCGCACTCTCCCCTCCTACGTCTGTCCGTCACTCCCCCTCACCTGATCCACCCGTCACCTCCCAGTCTCTGTCACTATTCCCACTCTCCTCTCCTCCGTCTGTCCTTCACTCCCCCTCACCTGGATCCACCCATCACCTCCCAGTCTATGTCACTATTCCCACTCTCCCCTCCTCCGTCTGTCCATCACTCCCCCTCACCTGATCCACCCGTCACCTCCCAGTCTCTGTCACTATTCCCACTCTCCCCTCCTCCGTCTGTCCATCACTCCCCCTCACCTGATCCACCCGTCACCTCCCAGTCTCTGTCACTATTCCCACTCTCCCCTCCTCCGTCTGTCCATCACTCACCCTCACCTGATCCACCCGTCACCTCCCAGTCTCTGTCACTATTCCCACTCTCCCCTCCTCCGTCTGTCCATCACTCCCCCTCACCTGATCCACCCGTCACCTCCCAATCTCTGTCACTATTCCCACTCTCCCCTCCTCCGTCTGTCCATCACTCCCCCTCACCTGATCCACCCGTCACCTCCCAGTCTCTGTCACTATTCCCACTCTCCCCTCCTCCGTCTGTCCATCACTCCCCCTCACCTGGATCCACCCGTCATCTCCCAGTCTCTGTGACTATTCCCACTCTCCCCCCCTCCGTCTGTCCATCACTCCCCCTCACCTGATCCACCCGTCACCTCCCAGTCTCTGTCACTATTCCCACGCTCCCCTCCTCCGTCTGTCCATCACTCCCCCTCACCTCATCCACCCTTCACCTCCCAGTCTCTGTCACTATTCCCACGCTCCCCTCCTCCGTCTGTCCATCACTCCCCCTCACCTGATCCACCCGTCACCTCCCAGTCTCTGTCACTATTCCCACTCTCCCCTCCTCCGTCTGTCCATCACTCCCCCTCACCTGATCCACCCGTCACCTCCCAGTCTCTGTCACTATTCCCACTCTCCCCTCCTCCGTCTGTCCATCACTCCCCCTCACCTGGATCCACCCATCACCTCTCAGTCTCTGTCACTATTCCCACTCTCCCCCCCTCCGTCTGTCCATCACTCCCCCTCACCTGATCCACCCGTCACGTCCCAGTCTCTGTCACTATTCCCACTCTCCCCTCCTCCGTCTGTCCATCACTCCCCCTCACCTGATCCACCCGTCACCTCCCAGTCACTGTCACTATTCCCACTCCCCCTCCTCCGTCTGTCCGTCACTCCCCTCACCTGATCCACCCGTCACCTCCCAGTCTCTGTCACTATTCCCACTCTCCCCTCCTCCGTCTGTCCGTCACTCCCCTCACCTGATCCACCCGTCACCTCCCAGTCTCTGTCACTATTCCCACTCTCCCCTCCTCCGTCTCTCTGTCACTCCCCTCACCTGATCCACCCGTCACCTCCCAGTCTCTGTCACTATTCCCACTCTCCCCTCCTCCATCTGTCTGTCACTCCCCCTCACCTGATCCACCCGTCACCTCCCAGTCTCTGTCACTATTCCCACTCTCCCCCCCTCCGTCTGTCCATCACACCCCCTCACCTCACCCACCCGTCACCTCCCAGTCTCTGTCACTATTCCCACTCTCCCCTGCTCCGTCTGTCCATCACTCCCCCTCACCTGATCCACCCGTCACCTCCCAGTCTCTGTCACTATTCCCACTCTCCCCTTCCTCCGTCTGTCCATCACTCCCCCTCACCTGATCCACCCGTCACCTCCCAGTCTCTGTCACTATTCCCACTCTCCCCTTCTCCGTCTGTCTATCACTCCCCCTCACCTGACCCACCCGTCACCTCCCAGTCTCTGTCACTATTTCCACTCTCCCCTCCTCCGTCTGTCCATCACTCCCCCTCACCTGGATCCACCAGTCACCTCCCAGTGTCTGTCACTATTCCAACTCCCCTCCTCCGTCTGTCCATCACTCCCCCTCACCTGATCCACCCGTCACCTCCCAGTCTCTGTCACTATTCCCACTCTCCCCTCCTCCGTCTGTCCATCACTCCCCCTCACCTGATCCACCCGTCACCTCCCAGTCTCTGTCACTATTCCCACTCTCCCCTCCTCCGTCTGTCCATCACTCCCCCTCACCTGGATCCACCCATCACCTCCCACTGTCTGTCACTATTCCCACTCTCCCCTCCTCCGTCTGTCCATCACACCCCCTCACCTGGATCCACCCATCACCTCTCAGTCTCTATCACTATTCCCACTCTCCTCTCCTCCGTCTGTCCATCGCTCCCACTCACCTGGATCCACCCATCACCTCCCAGTGTCTGTCACTGTTCGCACTCTCCCCCCCTCCGTCTGTCCATCAGTCCCCCTCATCTAACCCACTCGTCACCTCCCAGTCTCTATCACTATTCCCACTCTCCTCTCCTCCGTCTGTCCATCACTCCCCCTCACCTAGATCCACCCGTCACCTCCCAGTGTCTGTCACTATTCCCACTCTCCCCTCCTCCGTCTGTCCATCACTCCCCCTCACCTGATCCACCCGTCACCTCCCAGTCTCTGTCACTATTCCCCACTCTCCCCTCCTCCGTCTGTCCATCACTCCCCCTCATCTGTATCCACCCGTCACCTCCCAGTCTCTGTCACTATTCCCACTCTCCCCTCCTCCGTCTGTCCATCACTCCCCCTAACCTGATCCACCCGTCACCTCCCAGTATCTGTCACTATACCCACTCTCCCCTCGTCCGTCTGTCCATCACTCCCCCTCACCTGATCCACCCGTCACCTCCCAGTCTCTGTCACTATTCCCACTCTCCTCTCCTCCGTCTGTCCATCACTCCCCCTCACCTGGATCCACCCATCACCTCTCAGTCTCTGTCACTATTCCCACTCTCCCCTCCTCCGTCTGTCCATCACTCCCCCTCATCTGGATCCACCCGTCACCCCCCAGTCTCTGTCACTATTCCCACTCTCTCCTCCTCCGTCTGTCCATCACTCCCCCTCATCTAACCCACCCGTCACCTCCCAGTCTCTGTCACTATTCCCACTCTCCCCTCCTCCGTCTGTCCATCACTCCCCCTCACCTGATCCACCCGTCACCTCCCAGTCTCTGTCACTATTCCCACTCTCCCCTCCTCCGTCTGTCCATCACTCCCCCTCACCTGATCCACCCGTCACCTCCCAGTCTCTGTCACTATTCCCACTCTCCCCTCCTCCATCTGTCCATCACTCCCCTCACCTGCATCCACCCGTCACCTCCCAGTCTCTGTCACTATTCCCACTCTCCTCTCCTCCGTCTGTCCATCACTCCCCCTCACCTGGATCCACCCATCACCTCCCAGTCTCTGTCACTATCCCACTCTCCCCTCCTCCGTCTTTCCATCACTCCCCCTCTCCTGGATCGACCCGTCACCTCCCGGTCTCTGTCACTATCCCACTCTCC
>NW_027277575.1:0-26852 GCF_030028105.1 Mobula birostris
TCATGACCTGAAACTCATGCCCTGAACCTCATGCCCTGAAACTCAAACCCTGAATCTCATTCCCTGAAACTCATGCCCTAAATCACATACCCTGAAACTCCTGCCCTAAAACTCATGCCCTGAAACTCATGCACTGAAACTCATGCCCTGAATCACATGCCCTAAAACTCCTGCCCTGAATCATATGCCCAGAATCTCATGCCCTGAATTACATGCCCTGAAATACCTGCCCTGATCTCATGCCCTGAAACACCTTCCCTCAAACTCATGCACTGAAACTCATGCCCTGAATCTCATGCCTTGAAACTCCTGCCCTCAAACTCATGCACTGAAACTCATGCCCTGAATCTCATGCCCTGAAACTCCTGCACTGAAATTCATGCCATGAATCTCATATCCTGAAACTCACGCCCTGAATCACATGCTCTGAAACTCCTGCCCTGAAACTCATGCCCTGAAACTGATGCCCTGAATCTCATGCCCTGAATCTCATGCCCTGAAACTCCTGCACTGAAACACCTGCTCTGAATCTCCTGCCCTGAAAATCATGCACTGAATCTCATGCCCTGAATCTCATGCTCTGAAACTCATGCACTGAATCTCATGCCTTCAAGTTCCTGGACTGAAACTCATGCCCTGAATCTCATGACCTGAAACTCATGCCCTGAACCTCATGCCCTGAAACTCAAGCCCTGAATCTCATGCCCTGAAACTCATGCCCTAAATCACATACCCTGAAACTCCTGCCCTAAAACTCATGCACTGAAACTCATGCCCTAAAACTCCTGCCCTGAAACTCCTGCCCTGAAACTCATGCCCTGAACTCATGCCCTGCATCTCCTGTCCTAAAACTCATGCCCTGAATCTCATGCCCTGAAACTCCTGCACTGAAACTCATGCCATGAATCTCATATCCTGAAACTCACGCCCTGAATCACATGCCCTGAAACTCCTGCCCTGAAACTCATGCCTTGAAACTCATGCCCTGAATGTCCTGTCCTGAAACTCATGCCCTGAATCTCATGCCCTGAATCTCATGCCCTGAAACTCCTGCACTGAAACACGTGCCCTGAATCTCCTGCCCTGAAAATCATGCCCTGAATCTCATGCTCTGAAACTCATGCACTGAATCTCATGCCCTCAAGTTCCTGGACTGAAACTCATGCCCTGAACCTCATGCCCTGAAACTCAAGCCCTGAATCTCATTCCCTGAAACTCATGCCCTAAATCACATACCCTGAAACTCCTGCCCTAAAACTCATGCACTGAAACTCATGCCCTAAAACTCCTGCCCTGAAACTCCTGCCCTGAAACTCATGCCCTGAAACTCATGCCCTGAATCTCCTGTCCTGAAACTCATGCCCTAAATCACATACCCTGAAACTCCTGCCCTGAAACTCATGCACTGAAACACATGCACTGAATCTCATGCCCTCAAGTTCCTGGACTGAAACTCATGCCCTGAATCTCATGACCTGAATCTCATGCCCTGAAACTCCTGCACTGAAACACGTGCCCTGAATCTCCTGCCCTGAAAATCATGCCCTGAATCTCATGCCCTCAATCTCATGCTCTGAAACTCGTGCACTGAATCTCATGCCCTCAGGTTCCTGCACTGAAACTCATGCCCTGAATCTCATGCCCTGAAACTCATGCCCTGAACCTCATGCCCTGAAACTCAAGCCCTGAATCTCATGCCCTGAAACTCATGCCCTAAATCACATACCCTGAAACTCCTGCCCTGAAACTCATGCACTGAAACTCATGCCCTGAATCACATGCCCTAAAACTCCTGCCCTGAATCATATGCCCAGAATCTCATGCCCTGAATTACATGCCCTGAAATACCTGCCCTGATCTCATGCCCTGAAACTCATGCCCTGAATATCATGCCCTGAAACTCCTTCCCTCAAACTCATGCACTGAAACTCATGCCCTGAATCTCATGCCTTGAAACTGCTGCCCTCAAACTCATGCACTGAAACTCATGCCCTGAATCTCATGCCCTGAAACTCCTGCACTGAAACTCATGCCATGAATCTCATATCCTGAAACTCACGCCCTGAATCACATGCTCTGAATCTCATATCCTGAAACTCACGCCCTGAATCACATGCTCTGAAACTCCTGCCCTGAAACTCATGCCCTGAAACTCATGCCCTGAATCTCATGCCCTGAATCTCATGCCCTGAAACTCCTGCACTGAAACACCTGCTCCGAATCTCCTGCCCTGAAAATCATGCACTGAATCTCATGCCCTGAAACTCATGCCCTAAATCACATACCCTGAAACTCCTGCCCTGAAACTCATGCACTGAAACTCATGCCCTGAATCACATGCCCTAAAACTCCTGCCCTGAATCATATGCCCAGAATCTCATGCCCTGAATTACATGCCCAGAAATACCTGCCCTGATCTCATGCCCTGAAACTCATGCCCTGAATCTCATGCCCTAAAACTCCTTCCCTCAAACTCATGCACTGAAACTCATGCCCTGAATCTCATGCCTTGAAACTCCTGCCCTCAAACTCATGCACTGAAACTCATGCCCTGAATCTCATGCCCTGAAACTCCTGCACTGAAACTCATGCCATGAATCTCATATCCTGAAACTCACGCCCTGAATCACATGTTCTGAATCTCATATCCTGAAACTCACGCCCTGAATCACATGCTCTGAAACTCCTGCCCTGAAACTCATGCCCTGAAACTGATGCCCTGAATCTCATGCCCTGAATCTCATGCCCTGAAACTCCTGCACTGAAACACCTGCTCTGAATCTCCTGCCCTGAAAATCATGCACTGAATCTCATGCCCTGAATCTCATGCTCTGAAACTCATGCACTGAATCTCATGCCTTCAAGTTCCTGGACTGAAACTCATGCCCTGAATCTCATGACCTGAAACTCATGCCCTGAACCTCATGCCCTGAAACTCAAGCCCTGAATCTCATGCCCTGAAACTCATGCCCTAAATCACATACCCTGAAACTCCTGCCCTAAAACTCATGCACTGAAACTCATGCCCTAAAACTCCTGCCCTGAAACTCCTGCCCTGAAACTCATGCCCTGAACTCATGCCCTGCATCTCCTGTCCTAAAACTCATGCCCTGAATCTCATGCCCTGAAACTCCTGCACTGAAACTCATGCCATGAATCTCATATCCTGAAACTCACGCCCTGAATCACATGCCCTGAAACTCCTGCCCTGAAACTCATGCCTTGAAACTCATGCCCTGAATGTCCTGTCCTGAAACTCATGCCCTGAATCTCATGCCCTGAATCTCATGCCCTGAAACTCCTGCACTGAAACACGTGCCCTGAATCTCCTGCCCTGAAAATCATGCCCTGAATCTCATGCTCTGAAACTCATGCACTGAATCTCATGCCCTCAAGTTCCTGGACTGAAACTCATGCCCTGAACCTCATGCCCTGAAACTCAAGCCCTGAATCTCATTCCCTGAAACTCATGCCCTAAATCACATACCCTGAAACTCCTGCCCTAAAACTCATGCACTGAAACTCATGCCCTAAAACTCCTGCCCTGAAACTCCTGCCCTGAAATTCATGCCCTGAAACTCATGCCCTGAATCTCCTGTCCTGAAACTCATGCCCTAAATCACATACCCTGAAACTCCTGCCCTGAAACTCATGCACTGAAACTCATGCACTGAATCTCATGCCCTCAAGTTCCTGGACTGAAACTCATGCCCTGAATCTCATGACCTGAATCTCATGCCCTGAAACTCCTGCACTGAAACACGTGCCCTGAATCTCCTGCCCTGAAAATCATGCCCTGAATCTCATGCCCTGAATCTCATGCTCTGAAACTCGTGCACTGAATCTCATGCCCTCAGGTTCCTGCACTGAAACTCATGCCCTGAATCTCATGCCCTGAAACTCATGCCCTGAACCTCATGCCCTGAAACTCAAGCCCTGAATCTCATGCCCTGAAACTCATGCCCTAAATCACATACCCTGAAACTCCTGCCCTGAAACTCATGCACTGAAACTCATGCCCTGAATCACATGCCCTAAAACTCCTGCCCTGAATCATATGCCCAGAATCTCATGCCCTGAATTACATGCCCTGAAATACCTGCCCTGATCTCATGCCCTGAAACTCATGCCCTGAATATCATGCCCTGAAACTCCTTCCCTCAAACTCATGCACTGAAACTCATGCCCTGAATCTCATGCCTTGAAACTGCTGCCCTCAAACTCATGCACTGAAACTCATGCCCTGAATCTCATGCCCTGAAACTCCTGCACTGAAACTCATGCCATGAATCTCATATCCTGAAACTCACGCCCTGAATCACATGCTCTGAATCTCATATCCTGAAACTCACGCCCTGAATCACATGCTCTGAAACTCCTGCCCTGAAACTCATGCCCTGAAACTCATGCCCTGAATCTCATGCCCTGAATCTCATGCCCTGAAACTCCTGCACTGAAACACCTGCTCTGAATCTCCTGCCCTGAAAATCATGCACTGAATCTCATGCCCTGAATCTCATGCCCTGAAACTCATGCCCTAAATCACATACCCTGAAACTCCTGCCCTGAAACTCATGCACTGAAACTCATGCCCTGAATCACATGCCCTAAAACTCCTGCCCTGAATCATATGCCCAGAATCTCATGCCCTGAATTACATGCCCTGAAATACCTGCCCTGATCTCATGCCCTGAAACTCATGCCCTGAATCTCATGCCCTAAAACTCCTTCCCTCAAACTCATGCACTGAAACTCATGCCCTGAATCTCATGCCTTGAAACTCCTGCCCTCAAACTCATGCACTGAAACTCATGCCCTGAATCTCATGCCCTGAAACTCCTGCACTGAAACTCATGCCATGAATCTCATATCCTGAAACTCACGCCCTGAATCACATGCTCTGAATCTCATATCCTGAAACTCACGCCCTGAATCACATGCTCTGAAACTCCTGCCCTGAAACTCATGCCCTGAAACTCATGCCCTGAATGTCATGCCCTGAATCTCATGCCCTGAAACTCCTGCACTCAAACACCTGCTCTGAATCTCCTGCCCTGAAAATCATGCACTGAATCTCATGCCCTGAATCTCATGCTCTGAAACTCATGCACTGAATCTCATGCCCTCAAGTTCCTGGACTGAAACTCATGCCCTGAATCTCATGACCTGAAACTCATGCCCTGAACCTCATGCCCTGAAACTCAAGCCCTGAATCTCATGCCCTGAAACTCATGCCCTAAATCACATACCCTGAAACTCCTGCCCTGAAACTCATGCACTGAAACTCATGCCCTAAAACTCCTGCCCTGAAACTCCTGCCCTGAAACTCATGCCCTGAAACTCATGCCTTGAATCTCCTGTCCTAAAACTCATGCCCTGAATCTCATGCCCTGAAACTCCTGCACTGAAACTCATGCCCTGAATCTCCTGTCCTGAAACTCATGCCCTGAATTTCATGCCCTGAATCTCATGCCCTGAAACTCCTGCACTGAAACACCTGCCCTGAATCTCCTGCCCTGAAAATCATGCCCTGAATCTCATGCTCTGAAACTCATGCACTGAATCTCATGCCCTCAAGTTCCTGGACTGAAACTCATGCCCTGAATCTCATGACCTGAAACTCATGCCCTGAACCTCATGCCCTGAAACTCAAGCCCTGAATCTCATTCCCTGAAACTCATGCCCTAAAACTCCTGCCCTGAAACTCATGCCCTGAAACTCATGCCCTGAAACTCATGCTCTGAAACTCATGCACTGAATCTCATGCCCTCAAGTTCCTGGACTGAAACTCATGCCCTGAATCTCATGACCTGAAACTCATGCCCTGAACCTCATGCCCTGAAACTCAAGCCCTGAATCTCATTCCCTGAAACTCATGCCCTAAAACTCCTGCCCTGAAACTCATGCCCTGAAACTCATGCCCTGAAACTCATGCCCTGAATCTCCTGTCCTAAAACTCATGCCCTGAATCTCATGCCCTGAATCTCACGCTCTGAAAGTCGTGCACTGAATCTCATGACCTCAAGTTCCTGCACTGAAACTCATGCCCTGAATCTCATGTCCTGAAACTCCTGCCCTGAATCACCTACCCTGAAACTCATGCCCTGAATCTCATGCCCTGAAACTCCTGCAGTGAAACTCATGCCATGAATCTCATATCCTGAATTTCACGCCCTGAATCACATGCCCTGAAACTCCTGCCCTGAAACTCATGCCCTGAAACTCATGCCCTGAATCTCCTGCCCTGAAACTCATGCCCTGAATCTCATGCCCTGAAACACCTGCCCTGAATCTCCTGCCCTGAAAATCATGCCCTGAATCTCATGCCCTGAATCTCATGCTCTGAAACTGGTGCACTGAATCTCATGCCCTCAAGTTCCTGCACTGAAACTCATGCCCTGAATCTCATGCCCTGAAACTCATGCCCTGAACCTCATGCCCTGAAATTCATGCCCTAAATCACATACCCTGAAACTCCTGCCCTGAAACTCATGCACTGAAACTCATGCCCTGAATCACATGCCCTAAAACTCCTGCCCTGAATCATCTCCCCAGAAGCTCATGCCCTGAATTACATGCCCTGAAATACCTGCCCTGAATCTCATGCCCTGAAACTCATGCCCTGAATCTCATGCCCTGAAACACCTGCCCTCAAACTCATGCACTGAAACTCATGCCCTGAATCTCATGCCTTGAAACTCCTGCCCTCAAACTCATGCACTGAAACTCATGCCCTGAATCTCATGCCTTGAAACTGCTGTCCTGTATCTCATGCCCTGAAACTCATGCCCTGAATCTCATGCCCTGAAACTCCTGCACTGAAACTCATGCCATGAATCTCATATCCTGAAACTCACGCCCTGAATTACATGCCCTGAAACTTCTGCCCTGAAACTCATGCCCTGAAACTCATGCCCTGAAACTCATGCCCTGAATCTCCTGTCCTGAAACTCATGCCCTGAATCTCATGCCCTCAAGTTCCTGGACTGAAACTCATGCCCTGAATCTCATGACCTGAAACTCATGCCCTGAACCTCATGCCCTGAAACTCAAGCCCTGAATCTCATTGCCTGAAACTCATGCCCTAAAACTCCTGCCCTGAAACTCATGCCCTGAAACTCATGCCCTGAAACTCATGCCCTGAATCTCCTGTCCTAAAACTCATGCCCTGAATCTCATGCCCTGAATCTCACGCTCTGAAAGTCGTGCACTGAATCTCATGACCTCAAGTTCCTGCACTGAAACTCATGCCCTGAATCTCAGGTCCTGAAACTCCTGCCCTGAATCACCTACCCTGAAACTCATGCCCTGAATCTCATGCCCTGAAACTCACGCCCTGAATCACATGCCCTGAAACTCCTGCCCTGAAACTCATGCCGTGAAACTCATGCCCTGAATCTCCTGCCCTGAAACTCATGCCCTGAATCTCATGCCCTGAAACACCTGCCCTGAATCTCCTGCCCTGAAAATCATGCCCTGAATCTCATGCCCTGAATCTCATGCTCTGAAACTGGTGCACTGAATCTCATGCCCTCAAGTTCCTGCACTGAAACTCATGCCCTGAATCTCATGCCCTGAAACTCATGCCCTGAACCTCATGCCCTGAAATTCATGCCCTAAATCACATACCCTGAAACTCCTGCCCTGAAACTCATGCACTGAAACTCATGCCCTGAATCACATGCCCTAAATCTCCTGCCCTGAATCATCTCCCCAGAAGCTCATGCCCTGAATTACATGCCCTGAAATACCTGCCCTGAATCTCATGCCCTGAAACTTATGCCCTGAATCTCATGCCCTGAAACACCTGCCCTCAACCTCATGCACTGAAACTCATGCCCTGAATCTCATGCCTTGAAACTCCTGCCCTCAAACTCATGCACTGAAACTCATGCCCTGAATCTCATGCCTTGAAACTGCTGTCCTGAATCTCATGCCCTGAAACTCATGCCCTGAATCTCATGCCCTGAAACTCCTGCACTGAAACTCATGCCATGAATCTCATGTCCTGAAACTCACGCCCTGAATTACATGCCCTGAAACTTCTGCCCTGAAACTCATGCCCTGAAACTCATGCCCTGAAACTCATGCCCTGAATCTCCTGTCCTGAAACTCATGCCCTGAATCTCATGCCCTCAAGTTCCTGCACTGAAACTCATGCCCTGAAACTCATGTCCTGAATCTCATTCCCTGAAACTCATGTCCTGAAACTTATGCCCTGAAACTCATGCCCTGAAACTCATGCCCTGAATCTCATGCCCTGAATCTCATGCCCTGAAAGTCCTGCACTGAATTACCTGCCCTGAATCTCCTGCCCTGAAAATCATGCCCTGAATTTCATGCCCTGAACCTCTTGCCCTGAAACTCAAGCCCTGAATCTAATGCCCTGAAACTCATGCCCTAAATCACAAACCCAGAAACTCCTGCCCTGAAACTCATGCACTGAAACTCATGCCCTGAATCACATGCCCTACAACTCCTGCCCTGAAACTCATGCCCTGAAACTCATGCACTGAATCTCCTGTACTAAATCTCATGCCCTGAATCTCATGCCCTGAATCTCATGCCCTGAAACTCTTGCAGTGAAACACCTGCCCTGAATCTCCTGCCCTGAAACTCATGCCCTGAATCTCATGCCCTGAATCTCATGCTCTGAAACTCGTGCACTGAATCTCATGACCTCAAGTTCCTGCACTGAAACTCATGCCCTGAATCTCATGTCCTGAAACTCCTGCCCTGAATCACCTACCCTGAAACTCATGCTCTGAATCTCATGCCCTGAAACTCCTGCACTGAAACTCATGCCATGAATCTCATACCCTGAAACTCACGCCCTGAATCACATGCCCTGAAACTCCTGCTCTGAAACTCATGCCCTGAAACTCATGTCCTGAAACTCATGCCCTGAATCTCCTGTCCTGAAACTCATGCCCTGAACCTCATGCCCTGAAACTCAAGCCCTGAATCTCATGCCCTGAAACTCATGCCCTAAATCACATACCCTGAAACTCCCGCCCTGAAACTCATGCACTGAAACTCATGCCCTAAAACTCCTGCCCTGAAACTCCTGCCCTGAAACTCATGCCCTGAAACTCATGCCTTGAATCTCCTGTCCTAAAACTCATGCCCTGAATCTCATGCCCTGAAACTCCTGCACTGAAACTCATGCCCTGAATCTCCTGTCCTGAAACTCATGCCCTGAATCTCATGCCCTGAATCTCATGCCCTGAAACTCCTGCACTGAAACACATGCCCTGAATCTCCTGCCCTGAAAATCATGCCCTGAATCTCATGCTCTGAAACTCATGCACTGAATCTCATGCCCTCAAGTTCCTGGACTGAAACTCATGCCCTGAATCTCATGACCTGAAACTCATGCCCTGAACCTCATGCCCTGAAACTCAAGCCCTGAATCTCATTCCCTGAAACTCATGCCCTAAAACTCCTGCCCTGAAACTCATGCCCTGAAACTCATGCCCTGAAACTCATGCCCTGAATCTCCTATCCTAAAACTCATGCCCTGAATCTCATGCCCTGAATCTCACGCTCTGAAAGTCGTGCACTGAATCTCATGACCTCAAGTTCCTGCACTGAAACTCATGCCCTGAATCTCATGTCCTGAAACTCCTGCCCTGAATCACCTACCCTGAAACTCATGCCCTGAATCTCATGCCCTAAAACTCCTGCACTGAAACTCATGCCATGAATCTCATATCCTGAAACTCACGCCCTGAATCACATGCCCTGAAACTCCTGCCCTGAAACTCATGCCCTGAAACTCATGCCCTGAATCTCCTGCCCTGAAACTCATGCCCTGAATCTCATGCCCTGAAACACCTGCCCTGAATCTCCTGCCCTGAAAATCATGCCCTGAATCTCATGCCCTGAATCTCATGCTCTGAAACTGGTGCACTGAATCTCATGCCCTCAAGTTCCTGCACTGAAACTCATGCCCTGAATCTCATGCCCTGAAACTCATGCCCTGAACCTCATGCCCTGAAATTCATGCCCTAAATCACATACCCTGAAACTCCTGCCCTGAAACTCATGCACTGAAACTCATGCACTGAATCACATGCCCTAAAACTCCTGCCCTGAATCATCTCCCCAGAAGCTCATGCCCTGAATTACATGCCCTGAAATACCTGCCCTGAATCTCATGCCCTGAAACTCATGCCCTGAATCTCATGCCCTGAAAATCCTGCCCTCAAACTCATGCACTGAAACTCATGCTCTGAATCTCATGCCTTGAAACTCCTGCCCTTAAACTCATGCACTGAAACTCATGCCCTGAATCTCATGCTCTGAAACTCCTGCACTGAAACTCATGCCATGAATCTCATATCCTGAAACTCACGCCCTGAATTACATGCCGTGAAACTTCTGCCCTGAAACTCATGCCCTGAAACTCATGCCCTGAAACTCATGCCCTGAATCTCCTGTCCTGAAACTCATGCCCTGAATCTCATGCCCTCAAGTTCCTGCACTGAAACTCATGCCCTGAAACTCATGTCCTGAATCTCATTCCCTGAAACTCATGTCCTGAAACTTATGCCCTGAAACTCATGCCCTTAAACTCATGCCCTGAATCTCATGCCCTGAATCTCATGCCCTGAAAGTCCTGCACTGAAATACCTGCCCTGAATCTCCTGCCCTGAAAATCATGCCCTGAATTTCATGCCCTGAATCTCATGCTCTGAAACTCATGCACTGAATCTCATGCCCTCAAGTTCCTGGACTGAAACTCATGCCCTGAATCTCATGACCTGAAACTCATGCCCTGAACCTCTTGCCCTGAAACTCAAGCCCTGAATCTCATGCCCTGAAACTCATGCCCTAAATCACATACCCAGAAACTCCTGCCCTGAAACTCATGCACTGAAACTCATGCCCTGAATCACATGCCCTACAACTCCTGCCCTGAAACTCATGCCCTGAAACTCATGCACTGAATCTCCTGTACTAAATCGCATGCCCTGAATCTCATGCCCTGAATCTCATGCCCTGAAACTCTTGCAGTGAAACACCTGCCCTGAATCTCCTGCCCTGAAACTCATGCCCTGAATCTCATGCCCTGAATCTCATGCTCTGAAACTCGTGCAATGAATCTCATGACCTCAAGTTCCTGCACTGAAACTCATGCCCTGAATCTCGTGTCCTGAAACTCCTGCCCTGAATCACCTACCCTGAAACTCATGCTCTGAATCTCATGCCCTGAAACTCCTGCACTGAAACTCATGCCATGAATCTTATATCCTGAAACTCACGCCCTGAATCACATGCCCTGAAACTCCTGCTCTGAAACTCATGCCCTGAAACTCATGTCCTGAAACTCATGCCCTGAATCTCCTGTCCTGAAACTCATGCCCTGAATCTCATGCCCTGAATTACATGCCCTGAAATACCTGCCCTGATCTCATGCCCTGAAACTCATGCCCTGAATCTCATGCCCTGAAACTCCTGCCCTCAAACTCATGCACTGAAACTCATGCCCTGAATCTCATGCCCTGAAACTCCTGCACTGAAACTCATGCCATGAATCTCATATCCTGAAACTCACGCCCTGAATCACATGCTCTGAAACTCCTGCCCTGAAACTCATGCCCTGAAACTCATGCCCTGAATCTCATGCCCTGAATCTCATGCCCTGAAACTCCTGTCCTGAAACTCATGCCCTGAATCTCATGCCCTGAATCTCATGCCCTGAAACTCCTTCACTGAAACTCATGCCATGAATCTCATATCCTGAAACTCACGCCCTGAATCACATGCTCTGAATTTCATATCCTGAAACTCACGCCCTGAATCACATGCTCTGAAACTCCTGCCCTGAAACTCATGCCCTGAAACTCATGCCCTGAATCTCATGCCCTGAATCTCATGCCCTGAAACTCCTGCACTGAAACACCTGCTCTGAATCTCCTGCCCTGAAAATCATGCACTGAATCTCATGCCCTGAATCTCATGCTCTGAAACTCATGCACTGAATCTCATGCCCTCAAGTTCCTGGACTGAAACTCATGCCCTGAATCTCATGACCTGAAACTCATGCCCTGAACCTCATGCCCTGAAACTCAAGCCCTGAATCTCATGCCCTGAAACTCATGCCCTAAATCACATACCCTGAAACTCCTGCCCTGAAACTCATGCACTGAAACTCATGCCCTACAACTCCTGCCCTGAAACTCCTGCCCTGAAACTCATGCCCTGAATCTCCTGTCCTAAAACTCATGCCCTGAATCTCATGCCCTGAATCTCACGCTCTGAAAGTCGTGCACTGAATCTCATGACCTCAAGTTCCTGCACTGAAACTCATGCCCTGAATCTCATGTCCTGAAACTCCTGCCCTGAATCACCTACCCTGAAACTCATGCCCTGAATCTCATGCCCTGAAACTCCTGCACTGAAACTCATGCCATGAATCTCATATCCTGAAACTCACGCCCTGTATCACATGCCCTGAAACTCCTGCCCTGAAACTCATGTCCTGAAACTCATGCCCTGAATCTCCTGCCCTGAAACTCATGCCCTGAATCTCATGCCCTGAAACACCTGCCCTGAATCTCCTGCCCTGAAAATCATGCCCTGAATCTCATGCCCTGAATCTCATGCTCTGAAACTCGTGCACTGAATCTCATGCCCTCAAGTTCCTGCACTGAAACTCATGCCCTGAATCTCATGCCCTGAAACTCATGCCCTGAACCTCATGACCTGAAACTCATGCCCTAAATCACATACCCTGAAACTCCTGCCCTGATACTCATGCACTGAAACTCATGCCCTGAATCACATGCCCTAAAACTCCTGCCCTGAATCATCTGCCCAGAAACTGATGCCCTGAATTACATGCCCTGAAATACCTGCCCTGAATCTCATGCCCTGAAACTCATGCCCTGAATCTCATGCCCTGAAACTCCTGCCCTCAAACTCATGAACTGAAACTCATGCCCTGAATCTCATGCCTTGAAACCCCTGCCCTCAAACTCATGCACTGAAACTCATGCCCTGAATCTCATGTCCTGAATCTCATTCCCTGAAACTCATGTCCTGAAACTTATGCCCTGAAACTCATGCCCTTAAACTCATGCCCTGAATCTCATGCCCTGAATCTCATGCCCTCAAGTTCCTGGACTGAAACTCATGCCCTGAACCTCATGCCCTGAAACTCAAGCCCTGAATCTCATGCCCTGAAACTCATGCCCTAAATCACATACCCAGAAACTCCTGCCCTGAAACTCATGCACTGAAACTCATGCCCTGAATCACATGCCCTACAACTCCTGCCCTGAAACTCATGCCCTGAAACTCATGCACTGAATCTCCTGTACTAAATCTCATGCCCTGAATCTCATGCCCTGAATCTCATGCCCTGAAACTCTTGCAGTGAAACACCTGCCCTGAACCTCCTGCCCTGAAACTCATGCCCTGAATCTCATGCCCTGAATCTCATGCTCTGAAACTCGTGCACTGAATCTCATGCCCTGAATCTCATGCTATGAAACTCGTGCACTGAATCTCATGACCTCAAGTTCCTGCACTGAAACTCCTGCCCTTAAACTCATGCCCTGAAACTCATGCCCTGAATCTCCTGTCCTGAAACTCATGCCCTGAATCTCATGCCCTGAAACACCTGCCCTGAATCTCCTGCCCTGAAAATCATGCCCTGAATCTCATGCCCTGAATCTCATGCTCTGAAACTCGTGCACTGAATCTCATGCCCTCAAGTTCCTGCACTGAAACTCATGCCCTGAATCTCATGCCCTGAAACTCATGCCCTGAACCTCATGCCCTGAAACTCATGCCCTAAATCACTTACCCTGAAACTCCTGCCCTGAAACTCATGCACTGAAACTCATGCCCTGAATCACATGCCCTAAAACTCCTGCCCTGAATCATCTGCCCAGAAACTCATGCCCTGAATTACATGCCCTGAAATACCTGCCCTGAATCTCATGCCCTGAAACTCATGCCCTGAATCTCATGCCCTGAAACTCCTGCCCTCAAACTCATGCACTGAAACTCATGCCCTGAATCTCATGCCTTGAAACTCCTGCCCTCAAACTCCTGCACTGAAACTCTTGCCATGAATCTCATATCATAAAACTCACGCCCTGAATTACATGCCCTGAAACTTCTGCCCTGAAACTCATGCCCTGAAACTCATGCCCTGAAACTCATGCCCTGAATCTCCTGTCCTGAAACTCATGTCCTGAATCTCATGCCCTCAAGTTCCTGCACTGAAACTCATGCCCTGAAACTCATGCCCTTAAACTCAAGCCCTGAATCTCATGCCCTGAATCTCATGCCCTGAAAGTCCTGCACTGAAACACCTGCCCTGAATCTCCTGCCCTGAAAATCATGCCCTCAATTTCATGCCCTGAATCTCATGCTCTGAAACTCATGCACTGAATCTCATGCCCTCAAGTTCCTGGACTGAAACTCATGCCCTGAATCTCATGACCTGAAACTCATGCCCTGAACCTCATGCCCTGAAACTCAAGCCCTGAATCTCATACCCTGAAACTCATGCCCTAAATCACATACCCAGAAACTCCTGCCCTGAAACTCATGCACTGAAACTCATGACCTGAATCACATGCCCTCAACTCCTGCCCTGAAACTCATGCCCTGAAACTCATGCACTGAATCTCCTGTACTAAATCTCATGCCCTGAATCTCATGCCCTGAATCTCATGCCCTGAAACTCTTGCAGTGAAACACCTGCCCTGAATCTCCTGCCCTGAAACTCATGCCCTGAACCTCATGCCCTGAAACTCAAGCCCTGAATCTCATTCCCTGAAACTCATGCCCTAAAACTCCTGCCCTGAAACTCATGCCCTGAAACTCATGCCCTGAAACTCATGCCCTGAATCTCCTGTCCTAAAACTCATGCCCTGAATCTCATGCCCTGAATCTCACGCTCTGAAAGTCGTGCACTGAATCTCATGACCTCAAGTTCCTGCACTGAAACTCATGCCCTGAATCTCATGTCCTGAAACTCCTGCCCTGAATCACCTACCCTGAAACTCATGCCCTGAATCTCATGCCCTGAAACTCCTGCACTGAAACTCATGCCATGAATCTCATATCCTGAAACTCACGCCCTGTATCACATGCCCTGAAACTCCTGCCCTGAAACTCATGCCCTGAAACTCATGCCCTGAATCTCCTGCCCTGAAACTCATGCCCTGAATCTCATGCCCTGAAACACCTGCCCTGAATCTCCTGCCCTGAAAATCATGCCCTGAATATCATGCCCTGAATCTCATGCTCTGAAACTCATGCCCTGAATCTCCTGTCCTGAAACTCATGCCCTGAATCTCATGCCCTGAATCTCATGCTCTGAAACTCGTGCACTGAATCTCATGCCCTGAATCTCATGCTCTGAAACTCGTGCACTGAATCTCATGACCTCAAGTTCCTGCACTGAAACTCCTGCCCTTAAACTCATGCCCTGAAACTCATGTCCTGAATCTCCTGTCCTGAAACTCATGCCCTGAATCTCATGCCCTGAAACACCTGCCCTGAATCTCCTGCCCTGAAAATCATGCCCTGAATCTCATGCCCTGAATCTCATGCTCTGAAACTCGTGCACTGAATCTCATGCCCTCAAGTTCCTGCACTGAAACTCATGCCCTGAATCTCATGCCCTGAAACTCATGCCCTGAACCTCATGCCCTGAAACTCATGCCCTAAATCACATACCCTGAAACTCCTGCCCTGAAACTCATGCACTGAAACTCATGCCCTGAATCACATGCCCTAAAACTCCTGCCCTGAATCATCTGCCCAGAAACTCATGCCCTGAATTACATGCCCTGAAATACCTGCCCTGAATCTCATGCCCTGAAACTCATGCCCTGAATCTCATGCCCTGAAACTCCTGCCCTCAAACTCATGCACTGAAACTCATGCCCTGAATCTCATGCCTTGAAACTCCTGCCCTCAAACTCCTGCACTGAAACTCTTGCCATGAATCTCATATCATAAAACTCACGCCCTGAATTACATGCCCTGAAACTTCTGCCCTGAAACTCATGCCCTGAAACTCATGCCCTGAAACTCATGCCCTGAATCTCCTGTCCTGAAACTCATGCCCTGAATCTCATGCCCTCAAGTTCCTGCACTGAAACTCATGCCCTGAAACTCATGTCCTGAGTCTCATTCCCTGAAACTCATGTCCTGAAACTTATGCCCTGAAACTCATGCCCTTAAACTCAAGCCCTGAATCTCATGCCCTGAAAGTCCTGCACTGAAACACCTGCCCTGAATCTCCTGCCCTGAAAATCATGCCCTCAATTTCATGCCCTGAATCTCATGCTCTGAAACTCATGCACTGAATCTCATGCCCTCAAGTTCCTGGACTGAAACTCATGCCCTGAATCTCATGACCTGAAACTCATGCCCTGAACCTCATGCCCTGAAACTCAAGCCCTGAATCTCATACCCTGAAACTCATGCCCTAAATCACATACCCAGAAACTCCTGCCCTGAAACTCATGCACTGAAACTCATGCCCTGAATCACATGCCCTCAACTCCTGCCCTGAAACTCATGCCCTGAAACTCATGCACTGAATCTCCTGTACTAAATCTCATGCCCTGAATCTCATGCCCTGAATCTCATGCCCTGAAACTCTTGCAGTGAAACACCTGCCCTGAATCTCCTGCCCTGAAACTCATGCCCTGAATCTCATGCCCTGAATCTCATGCTCTGAAACTCGTGCACTGAATCTCATGACCTCAAGTTCCTGCACTGAAACTCATGCCCTGAATCTCATGTCCTGAAACTCCTGCCCTGAATCACCTACCCTGAAACTCATGCTCTGAATCTCATGCCCTGAAACTCCTGCACTGAAACTCATGCCATGAATCTCATATCCTGAAACTCACGCCCTGAATCACATGCCCTGAAACTCCTGCCCTGAAACTCATGCCCTGAAACTCATGTCCTGAAACTCATGCCCTGAATCTCCTGTCCTGAAACTCATGCCCTGAATCTCATGCCCTGAATCTCATGCCCTGAAACTCCTGCACTGAAACACCTGCCCTGAATCTCCTGCCCTGAAAATCATGCCCTGAATCTCATGCCCTGAATCTCATGCTCTGAAACTCGTGCACTGAATCTCATGCCCTCAAGTTCCAGGACTGAAACTCATGCCCTGAATCTCATGACCTGAAACTCATGCCCTGAACCTCATGCCCTGAAACTCAAGCCCTGAATCTCATGCCCTGAAACTCATGCCCTAAATCACATACCCTGAAACTCATGCCCTAAATCACATACCCAGAAACTCCTGCCCTGAAACTCATGCACTGAAACTCATGCCCTAAATCACATGCCCTACAACTCCTGCCCTGAAACTCATGCCCTGAAACTCATGCACTGAATCTCCTGTACTAAATCTCATGCCCTGAATCTCATGCCCTGAATCTCATGCCCTGAAACTCTTGGAGTGAAACACCTGCCCTGAATCTCCTGCCCTGAAACTCATGCCCTGAATCTCATGCCCTGAATCTCATGCTCTGAAACTCGTGCACTGAATCTCATGACCTCAAGTTCCTGCACTGAAACTCATGCCCTGAATCTCATGTCCTGAAACTCCTGCCCTGAATCACCTACCCTGAAACTCATGCTCTGAATCTCCTGCCCTGAAACTCCTGCACTGAAACTCATGCCATGAATCTCATATCCTGAAACTCACGCCCTGAATCACATGCCCTGAAACTCCTGCCCTGAAACTCATGCCCTGAAACTCATGTCCTGAAACTCATGCCCTGAATCTCCTGTCCTGAAACTCATGCCCTGAATCTCATGCCCTGAATCTCATGCCCTGAAACTCCTGCACTGAAACACCTGCCCTGAATCTCCTGACCTGAAAATCATGCCCTGAATCTCATGCCCTGAATCTCATGCTCTGAAACTCGTGCACTGAATCTCATGCCCTCAAGTTCCTGCACTGAAACTCATGCCCTGAATCTCATGCCCTGAAACTCATGCCCTGAACCTCATGCCCTGAAACTCAAGCCTGAATCTCATGCCCTGAAACTCCTGCCCTGAAACTCATGCACTGAAACTCATGCCCTGAATCACATGCCCAGAATCTCATGCCCTGAATTACATGCCCTGAAATACCTGCCCTGATCTCATGCCCTGAAACTCATGCCCTGAATCTCATGCCCTGAAACTCCTTCCCTCAAGCTCATGCACTGAAACTCATGCCCTGAATCTCATGCCTTGAAACTCCTGCCCTCAAACTCATGCACTGAAACTCATGCCCTGAATCTCATGCCCTGAAACTCCTGCACTGAAACTCATGCCATGAATCTCATATCCTGAAACTCACGCCCTGAATCACATGCTCTGAAACTCCTGCCCTGAAACTCATGCCCTGAAACTCATGCCCTGAATCTCCTGTCCTGAAACTCATGCCCTGAATCTCATGCCCTGAAACACCTGCCCTGAATCTCCTGCCCTGAAAATCATGCCCTGAATCTCATGCCCTGAAACTCCTGCACTGAAACACCTGCCCTGAATCTCCTGCCCTGAAAATCATGCCCTGAATCTCCTGTCCTGAAACTCATGCCCTGAATCTCATGCCCTGAATCTCATGCCCTGAAACTCCTGCACTGAAACTCATGCCATGAATCTCATATCCTGAAACTCACGCCCTGAATCACATGCTCTGAATTTCATATCCTGAAACTCACGCCCTGAATCACATGCTCTGAAACTCCTGCCCTGAAACTCATGCCCTGAAACTCATGCCCTGAATCTCATGCCCTGAATCTCATGCCCTGAAACTCCTGCACTGAAACACCTGCTCTGAATCTCCTGCCCTGAAAATCATGCACTGAATCTCATGCCCTGAATCTCATGCTCTGAAACTCATGCACTGAATCTCATGCCCTCAAGTTCCTGGACTGAAACTCATGCCCTGAATCTCATGACCTGAAACTCATGCCCTGAACCTCATGCCCTGAAACTCAAGCCCTGAATCTCATGCCCTGAAACTCATGCCCTAAATCACATACCCTGAAACTCCTGCCCTGAAACTCATGCACTGAAACTCATGCCCTACAACTCCTGCCCTGAAACTCCTGCCCTGAAACTCATGCCTGAAACTCATGCCCTGAATCTCCTGTCCTAAAACTCATGCCCTGAATCTCATGCCCTGAAACTCCTGCACTGAAACTCATGCCATGAATCTCATATCCTGAAACTCACGCCCTGAATCACATGCCCTGAAACTCCTGCCCTGAAACTCATGCCCTGAAACTCATGCCCTGAATCTCATGCCCTGAATCTCATGCCCTGAAACTCCTGCACTGAAACACCTGCCCTGAATCTCCTGCCCTGAAAATCATGCCCTGAATCTCATGCTCTGAAACTCATGCACTGAATCTCATGCCCTCAAGTTCCTGGACTGAAACTCATGCCCTGAATCTCATGACCTGAAACTCATGCCCTGAACCTCATGCCCTGAAACTCAAGCCCTGAATCTCATTCCCATAAACTCATGCCCTGAAACTCCTGCCCTGAAACTCATGCCCTGAAACTCATGCCCTGAAACTCATGCCCTGAATCTCCTGTCCTAAAACTCATGCCCTGAATCTCATGCCCTGAATCTCACGCTCTGAAAGTCGTGCACTGAATCTCATGACCTCAAGTTCCTGCACTGAAACTCATGCCCTGAATCTCATGTCCTGAAACTCCTGCCCTGAATCACCTCCCCTGAAACTCATGCCCTGAATCTCATGCCCTGAAACTCCTGCACTGAAACTCATGCCATGAATCTCATATCCTGAAACTCACGCCCTGAATCTCATGCTCTGAAACTCGTGCACTGAATCTCTTGCCCTCAAGTTCCTGCACTGAAACTCATGCCCTGAATCTCATGCCCTGAAACTCATGCCCTGAACCTCATGCCCTGAAACTCATGCCCTAAATCACATACCCTGAAACTCCTGCCCTGAAACTCATGCACTGAAACTCATGCCCTGAATCACATGCCCTAAAACTCCTGCCCTGAATCATCTGCCCAGAAACTCATGCCCTGAATTACATGCCCTGAAATACCTGCCCTGAATCTCATGCCCTGAAACTCATGCCCTGAATCTCATGCCCTGAAACTCCTGCCCTCAAACTCATGCACTGAAACTCATGCCCTGAATCTCATGCCTTGAAACTCCTGCCCTCAAACTCATGCACTGAAACTCATGCCCTGAATCTCATGCCTTGAAACTGCTGTCCTGAATCTCATGCCCTGAAACTCATGCCCTGAATCTCATGCCCTGAAACTCCTGCACTGAAACACATGCCATGAATCTCATATCCTGAAACTCACGCCCTGAATTACATGCCCTGAAACTTCTGCCCTGAAACTCATGCCCTGAAACTCATGCCCTGAAACTCATGGCCTGAATCTCCTGTCCTGAAACTCATGCCCTGAATCTCATGCCCTCAAGTTCCTGCACTGAAACTCATGCCCTGAAACTCATGTCCTGAATCTCATTCCCTGAAACTCATGTCCTGAAACTTATGCCCTGAAACTCATGCCCTTAAACTCATGCCCTGAATCTCATGCCCTGAATCTCATGCCCTCAAGTTCCTGGACTGAAACTCATGCCCTGAATATCATGACCTGAAACTCATGCCCTGAACCTCATGCCCTGAAACTCAAGCCCTGAATCTCATGCCCTGAAACTCATGCCCTAAATCACATACCCAGAAACTCCTGCCCTGAAACTCATGCACTGAAACTCATGCCCTGAATCACATGCCCTACAACTCCTGCCCTGAAACTCATGCCCTGAAATTCATGCACTGAATCTCCTGTACTAAATCTCATGCCCTGAATCTCATGCCCTGAAACTCTTGCAGTGAAACACCTGCCCTGAACCTCCTGCCCTGAAACTCATGCCCTGAATCTCATGCCCTGAATCTCATGCTCTGAAACTCGTGCACTGAATCTCATGCCCTGAATCTCATGCTCTGAAACTCGTGCACTGAATCTCATGACCTCAAGTTCCTGCACTGAAACTCCTGCCCTTAAACTCATGCCCTGAAACTCATGCCCTGAATCTCCTGTCCTGAAACTCATGCCCTGAATCTCATGCCCTGAAACACCTGCCCTGAATCTCCTGCCCTGAAAATCATGCCCTGAATCTCATGCCCTGAATCTCATGCTCTGAAACTCGTGCACTGAATCTCATGCCCTCAAGTTCCTGCACTGAAACTCATGCCCTGAATCTCATGCCCTGAAACTCATGCCCTGAACCTCATGCCCTGAAACTCATGCCCTAAATCACATACCCTGAAACTCATGCACTGAAACTCATGCCCTGAATCACATGCCCTAAAACTCCTGCCCTGAATCATCTGCCCAGAAACTCATGCCCTGAATTACATGCCCTGAAATACCTGCCCTGAATCTCATGCCCTGAAACTCATGCCCTGAATCTCATGCCCTGAAACTCCTGCCCTCAAACTCATGCACTGAAACTCATGCCCTGAATCTCATGCCTTGAAACTCCTGCCCTCAAACTCCTGCACTGAAACTCTTGCCATGAATCTCATATCATAAAACTCACGCCCTGAATTACATGCCCTGAAACTTCTGCACTGAAACTCATGCCCTGAAACTCATGCCCTGAAACTCATGCCCTGAATCTCCTGTCCTGAAACTCATGCCCTGAATCTCATGCCCTCAAGTTCCTGCACTGAAACTCATGCCCTGAAACTCATGTCCTGAGTCTCATTCCCTGAAACTCATGTCCTGAAACTTATGCCCTGAAACTCATGCCCTTAAACTCAAGCCCTGAATCTCATGCCCTGAATCTCATGCCCTGAAAGTCCTGCACTGAAACAACTGCCCTGAATCTCCTGCCCTGAAAATCATGCCCTCAATTTCATGCCCTGAATCTCATGCTCTGAAACTCATGCACTGAATCTCATGCCCTCAAGTTCCTGGACTGAAACTCATGCCCTGAATCTCATGACCTGAAACTCATGCCCTGAACCTCATGCCCTGAAACTCAAGCCCTGAATCTCATGCCCTGAAACTCATGCCCTAAATCACATACCCAGAAACTCCTGCCCTGAAACTCATGCACTGAAACTCATGCCCTGAATCACATGCCCTCAACTCCTGCCCTGAAACTCATGCCCTGAAACTCATGCACTGAATCTCCTGTACTAAATCTCATGCCCTGAATCTCATGCCCTGAATCTCATGCCCTGAAACTCTTGCAGTGAAACACCTGCCCTGAATCTCCTGCCCTGAAACTCATGCCCTGAATCTCATGCCCTGAATCTCATGCTCTGAAACTCGTGCACTGAATCTCATGACCTCAAGTTCCTGCACTGAAACTCATGCCCTGAATCTCATGTCCTGAAACTCCTGCCCTGAATCACCTACCCTGAAACTCATGCTCTGAATCTCATGCCCTGAAACTCCTGCACTGAAACTCATGCCATGAATCTCATATCCTGAACCTCACGCCCTGAATCACATGCCCTGAAACTCCTGCCCTGAAACTCATGCCCTGAAACTCATGTCCTGAAACTCATGCCCTGAATCTCCTGTCCTGAAACTCATGCCCTGAATCTCATGCCCTGAATCTCATGCCCTGAAACTCCTGCACTGAAACACCTGCCCTGAATCTCCTGCCCTGAAAATCATGCCCTGAATCTCATGCCCTGAATCTCATGCTCTGAAACTCGTGCACTGAATCTCATGCCCTCAAGTTCCTGCACTGAAACTCATGCCCTGAATCTCATGCCCTGAAACTCATGCCCTGAACCTCATGCCCTGAAACTCAAGCCTGAATCTCATGCCCTGAAACTCATGCCCTAAATCACATACCCTGAAACTCCTGCCCTGAAACTCATGCACTGAAACTCATGCCCTGAATCACATGCCGTAAAACTCCTGCCCTGAATCATATGCCCAGAATCTCATGCCCTGAATTACATGCCCTGAAATACCTGCCCTGATCTCATGCCCTGAAACTCATGCCCTGAATCTCATGCCCTGAAACTCCTTCCCTCAAGCTCATGCACTGAAACTCATGCCCTGAATCTCATGCCTTGAAACTCCTGCCCTCAAACTCATGCACTGAAACTCATGCCCTGAATCTCATGCCCTGAAACTCCTGCACTGAAACTCATGCCATGAATCTCATATCCTGAAACTCACGCCCTGAATCACATGCTCTGAAACTCCTGCCCTGAAACTCATGCCCTGAATCTCATGCCCTGAATCTCATGCCCTGAAACTCCTGCACTGAAACACCTGCCCTGAATCTCCTGACCTGAAAATCATGCCCTGAATCTCATGCCCTGAATCTCATGCTCTGAAACTCGTGCACTGAATCTCATGCCCTCAAGTTCCTGCACTGAAACTCATGCCCTGAATCTCATGCCCTGAAACTCATGCCCTGAACCTCATGCCCTGAAACTCAAGCCTGAATCTCATGCCCTGAAACTCATGCCCTAAATCACATACCCTGAAACTCCTGCCCTGAAACTCATGCACTGAAACTCATGCCCTGAATCACATGCCGTAAAACTCCTGCCCTGAATCATATGCCCAGAATCTCATGCCCTGAATTACATGCCCTGAAATACCTGCCCTGATCTCATGCCCTGAAACTCATGCCCTGAATCTCATGCCCTGAAACTCCTTCCCTCAAGCTCATGCACTGAAACTCATGCCCTGAATCTCATGCCTTGAAACTCCTGCCCTCAAACTCATGCACTGAAACTCATGCCCTGAATCTCATGCCCTGAAACTCCTGCACTGAAACTCATGCCATGAATCTCATATCCTGAAACTCACGCCCTGAATCACATGCTCTGAAACTCCTGCCCTGAAACTCATGCCCTGAAACTCATGCCCTGAATCTCCTGTCCTGAAACTCATGCCCTGAATCTCATGCCCTGAAACACCTGCCCTGAATCTCCTGCCCTGAAAATCATGCCCTGAATCTCATGCCCTGAAACTCCTGCACTGAAACACCTGCCCTGAATCTCCTGCCCTGAAAATCATGCCCTGAATCTCCTGTCCTGAAACTCATGCCCTGAATCTCATGCCCTGAATCTCATGCCCTGAAACTCCTGCACTGAAACTCATGCCATGAATCTCATATCCTGAAACTCACGCCCTGAATCACATGCTCTGAATTTCATATCCTGAAACTCACGCCCTGAATCACATGCTCTGAAACTCCTGCCCTGAAACTCATGCCCTGAAACTCATGCCCTGAATCTCATGCCCTGAATCTCATGCCCTGAAACTCCTGCACTGAAACACCTGCTCTGAATCTCCTGCCCTGAAAATCATGCACTGAATCTCATGCCCTGAATCTAATGCTCTGAAACTCATGCACTGAATCTCATGCCCTCAAGTTCCTGGACTGAAACTCATGCCCTGAATCTCATGACCTGAAACTCATGCCCTGAACCTCATGCCCTGAAACTCAAGCCCTGAATCTCATGCCCTGAAACTCATGCCCTAAATCACATACCCTGAAACTCCTGCCCTGAAACTCATGCACTGAAACTCATGCCCTACAACTCCTGCCCTGAAACTCCTGCCCTGAAACTCATGCCTGAAACTCATGCCCTGAATCTCCTGTCCTAAAACTCATGCCCTGAATCTCATGCCCTGAAACTCCTGCACTGAAACTCATGCCATGAATCTCATATCCTGAAACTCACGCCCTGAATCACATGCCCTGAAACTCCTGCCCTGAAACTCATGCCCTGAAACTCATGCCCTGAATCTCATGCCCTGAATCTCATGCCCTGAAACTCCTGCACTGAAACACCTGCCCTGAATCTCCTGCCCTGAAAATCATGCCCTGAATCTCATGCTCTGAAACTCATGCACTGAATCTCATGCCCTCAAGTTCCTGGACTGAAACTCATGCCCTGAATCTCATGACCTGAAACTCATGCCCTGAACCTCATGCCCTGAAACTCAAGCCCTGAATCTCATTCCCTTAAACTCATGCCCTGAAACTCCTGCCCTGAAACTCATGCCCTGAAACTCATGCCCTGAAACTCATGCCCTGAATCTCCTGTCCTAAAACTCATGCCCTGAATCTCATGCCCTGAATCTCACGCTCTGAAAGTCGTGCACTGAATCTCATGACCTCAAGTTCCTGCACTGAAACTCATGCCCTGAATCTCATGTCCTGAAACTCCTGCCCTGAATCACCTCCCCTGAAACTCATGCCCTGAATCTCATGCCCTGAAACTCCTGCACTGAAACTCATGCCATGAATCTCATATCCTGAAACTCACGCCCTGTATCACATGCCCTGAAACTCCTGCCCTGAAACTCATGCCCTGAAACTCATGCCCTGAATCTCCTGCCCTGAAACTCATGCCCTGAATCTCATGCCCTGAAACACCTGCCCTGAATCTCCTGCCCTGAAAATCATGCCCTGAATCTCATGCCCTGAATCTCATGCTCTGAAACTCGTGCACTGAATCTCTTGCCCTCAAGTTCCTGCACTGAAACTCATGCCCTGAATCTCATGCCCTGAAACTCATGCCCTGAACCTCATGCCCTGAAACTCATGCCCTAAATCACATACCCTGAAACTCCTGCCCTGAAACTCATGCACTGAAACTCATGCCCTGAATCACATGCCCTAAAACTCCTGCCCTGAATCATCTGCCCAGAAACTCATGCCCTGAATTACATGCCCTGAAATACCTGCCCTGAATCTCATGCCCTGAAACTCATGCCCTGAATCTCATGCCCTGAAACTCCTGCCCTCAAACTCATGCACTGAAACTCATGCCCTGAATCTCATGCCTTGAAACTCCTGCCCTCAAACTCATGCACTGAAACTCATGCCCTGAATCTCATGCCTTGAAACTGCTGTCCTGAATCTCATGCCCTGAAACTCATGCCCTGAATCTCATGCCCTGAAACTCCTGCACTGAAACACATGCCATGAATCTCATATCCTGAAACTCACGCCCTGAATTACATGCCCTGAAACTTCTGCCCTGAAACTCATGCCCTGAAACTCATGCCCTGAAACTCATGGCCTGAATCTCCTGTCCTGAAACTCATGCCCTGAATCTCATGCCCTCAAGTTCCTGCACTGAAACTCATGCCCTGAAACTCATGTCCTGAATCTCATTCCCTGAAACTCATGTCCTGAAACTTATGCCCTGAAACTCATGCCCTTAAACTCATGCCCTGAATCTCATGCCCTGAATCTCATGCCCTCAAGTTCCTGGACTGAAACTCATGCCCTGAATATCATGACCTGAAACTCATGCCCTGAACCTCATGCCCTGAAACTCAAGCCCTGAATCTCATGCCCTGAAACTCATGCCCTAAATCACATACCCAGAAACTCCTGCCCTGAAACTCATGCACTGAAACTCATGCCCTGAATCACATGCCCTACAACTCCTGCCCTGAAACTCATGCCCTGAAATTCATGCACTGAATCTCCTGTACTAAATCTCATGCCCTGAATCTCATGCCCTGAAACTCTTGCAGTGAAACACCTGCCCTGAACCTCCTGCCCTGAAACTCATGCCCTGAATCTCATGCCCTGAATCTCATGCTCTGAAACTCGTGCACTGAATCTCATGCCCTGAATCTCATGCTCTGAAACTCGTGCACTGAATCTCATGACCTCAAGTTCCTGCACTGAAACTCCTGCCCTTAAACTCATGCCCTGAAACTCATGCC
The DNA here is from genome assembly GCF_030028105.1 of Mobula birostris. Classification (NCBI taxonomy): domain Eukaryota; kingdom Metazoa; phylum Chordata; class Chondrichthyes; order Myliobatiformes; family Myliobatidae; genus Mobula; species Mobula birostris. Next base: position 26,729 of record NW_027277575.1, read on the forward strand.
CTGAATCTCCTGTCCTGAAACTCATGCCCTGAATCTCATGCCCTGAAACACCTGCCCTGAATCTCCTGCCCTGAAAATCATGCCCTGAATCTCATGCCCTGAATCTCATGCTCTGAAACTCGTG
>NW_027277576.1:0-26836 GCF_030028105.1 Mobula birostris
ACTCATAATCATGTGGAAGTTAACCTAAGGTGTTTCCATTAGTTTGCAGTAAGTACCTTTGGTGTAAATTGAGATGTATACTACCTTAAAGTCAGAGCATAGTAGTACTGAGAAATTAACTTTTTTGTCTTGATGAACTGAGGCATGAAACAACTTTAATACCTAGTCATACTCTCTGGGAAGTCAACCAAATCTGTTTTGCATTAGGTTTGCAGTCAGGACTTTTGAGTACAATTGAAATGTATACTACTTTTATGTCAAAGCATTCTATTCACTGTGAAATCAACTTTTTTGTCTTTATGTGCACAGGTATGAAACAACTTTCAGACATCTCAGAATCATGTGGGAAGTTAAATTAAAGTGTTTCCATAGGTTTGCAGTAAGTGCTTTGGGAGTAATATTGAAATGTATACTATTTGTATTGTTTAAGCACTGCATGCACTGAGATAACAACTTTTTTGTGTTGATGTGTACAGCCATGAAACAACTTTCAAACTACTCATAATCATGTGGAAAAGTTAACCTAAAGTGTTTCCATTAGGTTTGCAGTAAGTGTTTTGGTGTAAAATTGAATTGCTATACTACTTTTATGTCAAAGCATTCTATTCACTGTGAAATCAACTTTTTTGTCTTTATGTGCACAGCTATGAAACAACTTTCAGACATCTCAGAGTCATGTGGGAAGTTAAACTTTGGTGTTTCCATTAGGTTTGCAGTAAGTACTTTGGTGTAAAATTGAAATGCATACTATTTGTATTGTCGAAGCATTGCATGCACTGAGATAACAACTTTTTTGTGTTCATGTGTACAGCCATGATACAACTTTCAAACTACTCATAATCATGTGGGAAGTTAACCTAAGGTGTTTCCATTAGTTTTGCATTAAGTACTTTGGTGTAAAATTGAGATGTATACTACCTTAAAGTCAGAGCATAGTAGTACTGAGAATTAACTTTTTTGTCTTGATGAACTGAGGCATGAAACAACTTTAAACCTAGTCATACTCATCTGGGAAGTCACCAAATCTGTTTGCATTAGGTTTGCAGTCAGGACTTTTGAGTACAATTGAAATGTATACTACTTTTATGTCAAAGCATTCTATTCACTGTGAAATCAACTTTTTTGTCTTTATGTGCACAGCTATCGAAACAACTTTCAGACATCTCAGAATCATGTGGGAAGTTAACCTAAGTTGTTTCCATTAGGTTTGCAGTAAGTGCTTTGGTGTAAAATTGAAATGTATAACTATTTGAATTGTCTAAGCATTGCATGCACTGAGATAACAACTTTTTTGTGTTGATGTGTACAGCTATGAAACAACTTTCAAACTACACATAATCATGTGGAAAGTTGACCTAAGGTGTTTCCATTAGGTTTGCAGTAAGTGCTTGGTGTAAAATTGAAATGTATACTATTTGTATTGTAAAAGCATTGCATGAACTGAGAAAACAACTTTTTGTCTTGATGTGCACAGGTATGAAACAACTTTCAGACATCTCAGAATCATATGGAAGTTAATCTAAGTTGTTTCATTAGGTTTGCAGTAAGTACTTTGGTGTAAAATTGAAATGCATACTATTTGTATTGTCGAAGCATTGCATGCACTGAGATAACAACTTTTTTCTGTTGATGTGTACAGCCATGAAACAACTTTCAAACTACTCATAATCATGTGGGAAGTTAACCTAAGGTGTTTCATTAGTTTGCAGTAAGTACTTTGGTGTAAAATTGAGATGTATACTACCTTAAAGTCAGAGCATAGTAGTACTGAGAAATTAACTTTTTTGTCTTGATGAACTGAGCATGAAACAACTTTAAACCTAGTCATACTCATCTGGGAAGTCAACCAAATCTGTTTGCATTAGGTTTGCAGTCAGGACTTTGAGTACAATTGAAATGTATACTACTTTTATGTCAAAGCATTCTATTCACTGTGAAATCAACTTTTTTCTCTTTATGTGCACAGCTATGAAACAACTTTCAGACATCTCAGAATCATGTGGGGAAGTTACCTAAGGTGTTTCCATTAGGTTTGCAGTAAGTGCTTTGGTGTAAAATTGAAATGTATACTATTTGTATTGTCTAAGCATTACATGCACTGAGATAACAACTCTTTTGTGTTGATGTGTACAGGCATGAAACAACTTTCAAACTACTCATAATCATGTGGAAAGTTAACCTAAAGTGTTTCCATTAGGTTTGCAGTAAGTGCTTTGGTGTAAAATTGAAATGTATACTACTTTTATGTTAAAGCATTCTATTCCCTGGGAAATCAACTTTTTTGTCTTTATGTGCACAGCTATGAAACAACTTCAGACATCTCAGAATCATGTGGGAAGTTAACCTAAGTTGTTTCCATTAGGTTTGCAGTAAGTGCTTTGGTGTAAAATTGAAATGTATACTATTTGAATTGTCTAAGCATTGCATGCACTGAGTTAACAACTTTTTTGTGTTGATTGTACAGCCATGAAACAACTTTCAAACTACTCAGAACCATGTGGGAAAGTTGACCTAAGGTGTTTCCATTAGGTTTGCAGTAGTGCTTTGTGTAAAATTGAAATGTATACTATTTGTATTGTAAAAGCATTGCATGCACTGAGAAACAACTTTTTTGTCTTGATGTGCACAGGTATGAAACAACTTTCAGACATCTCAAGAATCATATGGGAAGTTAATCTAAGTTGTTTCCATTAGGTTTGCAGTAAGTACTTTGGTGTAAAATTGAAATGTATACTATTTGTATTGTCTAAGCATTACATGCACTGAGATAACAACTTTTTTGTGTTGATGTGTACAGCCATGAATCAACTTTCAAACTACTCATAATCATGTGGGAAGTTACCTAAGGTGTTTCCATTAGTTTGCAGTAAGTACTTTGGTGTAAAATTGAGATGTATACTACCTTAATGTCAGAGCATAGTAGTACTGAGAAAGTAACTTTTTTGTCTTGATGAACTGAGGCATGAAAAACTTTAAACATAGTCATACTCATCTGGGAAGTTAAACAAATCTGTTTGCATTAGGTTTGCAGTCAGGACTTTTGAGTACAATTGAAATGTATACTACTTTTATGTCAAATCATTCTATTCACTGTGAAATCAATTTTTTTGTCTTTATGTGCACAGGTATGAAACAACTTCAGACATCTCAGAATCATGTGGGAAGTTAACTTAAAGTGTTTCCATTAGGTTTGCAGTAAGTGCTTTGGAGTAAAATTGAAATGTATACTATTTGTATTGTTTAAGCACTGCATGCACTGAGATAACAACTTTTTTGTGTTGATGTGTACAGCCATGAAACAACTTTCAAACTATCATAATCATGTGGAAAGTTAACCTAAAGTGTTTCCATTAGGTTTGCAGTAAGTGCTTTGGTGTAAAATTGAAATGTATACTACTTTTATGTCAAAGCATTCTATTCACTGTGAAATCAACTTTTTTGTCTTTATGTGCACAGCTATGAAACAACTTTCAGACATCTCAGAATCATGTGGGAAGTTAACCTAAGTTGTTTCCATTAGGTTTGCAGTAAGTGCTTTGGTGTAAAATTGAAATGTATACTATTTGTATTGTCTAAGCATTGCATGCACTGAGATAACAACTTTTTTGTGTTGATGTTGTACAGCCATGAAACAACTTTCAAACTACTCATAATCATGTGGGAAGTTAACCTAAGGTGTTTCCATTAGTTTGCAGTAAGTACTTTGGTGTAAAATTGAGATGTATACTACCTTAAAGTCAGAGCATAGTCGTACTGAGAAATTAACTTTTTTGTCTTGATGAAGTGAGGCATGAATCAACTTTAAACCTAGTCATACTCATCTGGGAAGTCAACCAAATCTGTTTGCATTAGGTTTGCAGTCAGGACTTTTGAGTAGAATTGAAATGTATACTACTTTTATGTCAAAGCATTCTATTCACTGTGAAATCAACTTTTTTGTCTTTATGTGCACAAGGTATGAAACAACTTTCAGACATCTCAGAATCATGTGGGAAGTTAAATTAAAGTGTTTCCATTAGGTTTGCAGTAAGTGCTTTGGAGTAATATTGAAATGTATACTATTTGGTATTGTTTAAGCACTGCATGCACTGAGATAACAACTTTTTTGTGTTGATGTGTACAGCCATGAAACAACTTTCAAACTACTCATAATCATGTGGAAAGTTAACCTAAAGTGTTTCCATTAGGTTTGCAGTAAGTGTTTTGGTGTAAAATTGAATTGTATACTACTTTTATGTCAAAGCATTCTATTCACTGTGAAATCAACTTTTTTGTCTTATGTGCACAGCTATGAAACAACTTTCAGACATCTCAGAATCATGTGGGAAGTTAAACTATGGTGTTTCCATTAGGTTTGCAGTAAGTACTTTGTGTAAAATTGAAATGCAATACTATTTGTATTGTCGAAGCATTGCATGCACTGAGATAACAACTTTTTTGTGTTGATGTGTACAGCCATGATACAACTTTCAAACTACTCATAATCATGTGGGAAGTAACCTAAGGTGTTTCCATTAGTTTGCAGTAAGTACTTTGGTGTAAAATTGAGATGTATACTACCTTAAAGTCAGAGCATAGTAGTACTGAGAAATTAACTTTTTTGTCTTGATGAACTGAGGCATGAAACAACTTTAAACCTAGTCATACTCATCTGGGAAGTCAACCAAATCTGTTTGCATTAGGTTTGCAGTCAGGACTTTTGAGTACAATTGAAATGTATACTACTTTTATGTCAAGCATTCTATTCACTGTGAAATCACTTTTTTGTCTATGAAACAACTTTCAGACATCTCAGAATCATGTGGGAAGTTAACCTAAGTTGTTTCCATTAGGTTTGCAGTAAGTGCTTTGGTGTAAAATTGAAATGTATACTATTGAATTGTCTAAGCATTGCATGCACTGAGATAACAACTTTTTTGTGTTGATGTGTACAGCCATGAAACAACTTTCAAACTACTCATAATCATGTGGAAAGTTGACCTAAGGTGTTTCCATTAGGTTTGCAGTAAGTGCTTTGGTGTAAAATTGAAATGTATACTATTTGTATTGTAAAAGCATTGCATGCACTGAGAAAACAACTTTTTTGTCTTGATGTGCACAGGTATGAAACAACTTTCAGACATCTCAGAATCATATGGGAAGTTAATCTAAGTTGTTTCCATTAGGTTTGCAGTAAGTACTTTGGTGTAAAATTGAAATGTATACTATTTGTATTGTCTAAGCATTACATGCACTGAGATAACAACTTTTTTGTGTTGATGTGTACAGCCATGAATCAACTTTCAAACTACTCATAATCATGTGGGAAGTTAACCTAAGGTGTTTCCATTAGTTTGCAGTAAGTACTTTGGTGTAAAATTGAGATGTATACTACCTTAATGTCAGAGCATAGTAGTACTGAGAAAGTAACTTTTTTGTCTTGATGAACTCAGGCATGAAAAACTTTAAACCTAGTCATACTCATCTGGGAAGTTAACCAAATCTGTTTGCATTAAGTTTGCAGTCAGGACTTTTGAGTACAATTGAAATGTATACTACTTTTATGTCAAATCATTCTACTCACTGTGAAATCAACTTTTTTGTCTTTATGTGCACAGGTATGAAACAACTTTCAGACATCTCAGAATCATGTGGGAAGTTAACTTAAAGTGTTTCCATTAGGTTTGCAGTAAGTGCTTTGGAGTAAAATTGAAATGTATACTATTTGTATTGTTTAAGCACTGCATGCACTGAGATAACAACTTTTTTGTGTTGATGTGTACAGGCATGAAACAACTTTCAAACTACTCATAATCATGTGGAAAGTTAACCTAAAGTGTTTCCATTAGGTTTGCAGTAAGTGCTTTGGTGTAAAATTGAAATGTATACTACTTTTATGTCAAAGCATTCTATTCACTGTGAAATCAACTTTTTTGTCTTTATGTGTAAGCTATGAAACAACTTTCAGACATCTCAGAATCATGTGGGAAGTTAACCTATGGTGTTTCCATTAGGTTTGCAGTAAGTGCTTTGGAGTAAAATTGAAATGTATACTATCTGTATTGTCTAAGCATTGCATGCACTGAGATAAGAACTTTTTTGTGTTGATGTGTACAGCCATGAAACAACTTTCAAACTACTCATAATCATGTGGGAAGTTTACCTAAGGTGTTTCCATTAGTTTGCAGTAAGTACTTTGGTGTAAAATTGAGATGTATACTACCTTAAATTCAGAGCATAGTAGTACTGAGAAATTAACTTTTTTGTCTTGATGAACTGAGGCATGAAACAACTTTAAACCTAGTCATACTCATCTGGGAAGTCAACCAAATCTGTTTGCATTAGGTTTGCAGTCAGGACTTTTGAGTACAATTGAATTGTATACTACTTTTATGTCAAAGCATTCTATTCACTGTGAAATCAAATTTTTTGTCTTTATGTGCACAGCTATGAAACAACTTTCAGACATCTCAGAATCATGTGGGAAGTTAACCTATGGTGTTTCCATTAGGTTTGCAGTAAGTACTTTGGTGTAAAATTGAAATGCATACTATTTGTATTGTCGAAGCATTGCATGCACTGAGATAACAACTTTTTTGTGTTGATGTGTACAGCCATGAAACAACTTTCAAACTACTCATAATCATGTGGGAAGTTAACCTAAGGTGTTTCCATTAGTTTGCAGTAAGTACTTTGGTGTAAAATTGAGATGTATACTACCTTAAAGTCAGAGCATAGTCGTACTGAGAAATTAACTTTTTTGTCTTGATGAAGTGAGGCATGAAACAACTTTAAACCTAGTCATACTCATCTGGGAAGTCAACCAAATCTGTTTGCATTAGGTTTGCAGTCAGGACTTTTGAGTACAATTGAAATGTATACTACTTTTATGTCAAAGCATTCTATTCACTGTGAAATCAACTTTTTTGTCTTTATGTGCACAGCTATGAAACAACTTTCAGACATCTCAGAATCATGTGGGAAGTTAAATTAAAGTGTTTCCATTAGGTTTGCAGTAAGTGCTTTGGAGTAATATTGAAATGTATACTATTTGTATTGTTTAAGCACTGCATGCACTGAGATAACAACTTTTTTGTGTTGACGTGTACAGCCATGAAACAACTTTCAAACTACTCATAATCATGTGGAAAGTTAACCTAAAGTGTTTCCATTAGGTTTGCAGTAAGTGTTTTGGTGTAAAATTGAATTGTATACTACTTTTATGTCAAAGCATTCTATTCACTGTGAAATCAACTTTTTTGTCTTTATGTGCACAGCTATGAAACAACTTTCAGACATCTCAGAATCATGTGGGAAGTTAAACTATGGTGTTTCCATTAGGTTTGCAGTAAGTACTTTGGTGTAAAATTGAAATGCATACTATTTGTATTGTCGAAGCATTGCATGCACTGAGATAACAACTTTTTTGTGTTGATGTGTACAGCTATGAAACAACTTTCAAACTACACATAATCATGTGGAAAGTTGACCTAAGGTGTTTCCATTAGGTTTGCAGTAAGTGCTTGGTGTAAAATTGAAATGTATACTATTTGTATTGTAAAAGCATTGCATGAACTGAGAAAACAACTTTTTTGTCTTGATGTGCACAGGTATGAAACAACTTTCAGACATCTCAGAATCATATGGGAAGTTAATCTAAGTTGTTTCCATTAGGTTTGCAGTAAGTACTTTGGTGTAAAATTGAAATGTATACTATTTGTATTGTCTAAGCATTACATGCACTGAGATAACAACTTTTTTGTGTTGATGTGTACAGCCATGAATCAACTTTCAAACTACTCATAATCATGTGGGAAGTTAACCTAAGGTGTTTCCATTACTTTGCAGTAAGTACTTTGCTGTAAAATTGAGATGTATACTACCTTAATGTCAGAGCATAGTAGTACTGAGAAAGTAACTTTTTTGTCTTGATGAACTCAGGCATGAAAAACTTTTAACCTAGTCATACTCATCTGGGAAGTTAACCAAATCTGTTTGCATTAGGTTTGCAGTCAGGACTTTTGAGTACAATTGAAATGTATACTACTTTTATGTCAAATCATTCTACTCACTGTGAAATCAACTTTTTTGTCTTTATGTGCACAGGTATGAAACAACTTTCAGACATCTCAGAATCATGTGGGAAGTTAACTTAAAGTGTTTCCATTAGGTTTGCAGTAAGTGCTTTGGAGTAAAATTGAAATGTATACTATTTGTATTGTTTAAGCACTGCATGCACTGAGATAACAACTTTTTTGTGTTGATGTGTACAGGCATGAAACAACTTTCAAACTACTCATAATCATGTGGAAAGTTAACCTAAAGTGTTTCCATTAGGTTTACAGTAAGTGCTTTGGTGTAAAATTGAAATGTATACTACTTTTATGTCAAAGCATTCTATTCACTGTGAAATCAACTTTTTTGTCTTTATGTGCACAGGTATGAAACAACTTTCAGACATCTCAGAATCATGTGGGAAGTTAACCTATGGTGTTTCCATTAGGTTTGCAGTAAGTACTTTGGTGTAAAATTGAAATGCATACTATTTGTATTGTCGAAGTATTGCATGCACTGAGATAACAACTTTTTTGTGTTGATGTGTACAGCCATGAATCAAGTTTCAAACTACTCATAATCATGTGGGAAGTTAACCTAAGGTGTTTCCATTAGTTTGCAGTAAGTACTTTGGTGTAAAATTGAGATGTATACTACCTTAAAGTCAGAGCATAGTAGTACTGAGAAATTAACTTTTTTGTCTTGATGAACTGAGGCATGAAACAACTTTAAACCTAGTCATACTCATCTGGGAAGTTAACCAAATCTGTTTGCATTAGGTTTGCAGTCAGGACTTTTGAGTACAATTGAAATGTATACTACTTTTATGTCAAAGCATTCTATTCACTGTGAAATCAACTTTTTTGTCTTTATGTGCACAGGTATGAAACAACTTTCAGACATCTCAGAATCATGTGGGAAGTTAAATTAAAGTGTTTCCATTAGGTTTGCAGTAAGTGCTTTAGAGTAATATTGAAATGTATACTATTTGTATTGTTTAAGCACTGCATGCACTGAGATAACAACTTTTTTGTGTTGATGTGTACAGCCATGAAACAACTTTCAAACTACTCATAATCATGTGGAAAGTTAACCTAAAGTGTTTCCATTAGGTTTGCAGTAAGTGTTTTGGTGTAAAATTGAATTGTATACTACCTTTATGTCAAAGCATTCTTTTCACTGTGAAATCAACTTTTTTGTCTTTATGTGCACAGCTATGAAACAACTTTCAGACATCTCAGAATAATGTGGGAAGTTAACCTATGGTGTTTCCATTAGGTTTGCAGTAAGTACTTTGGTGTAAAATTGAAATGCATACTATTTGTATTGTCGAAGCATTGCATGCACTGAGATAACAACTTTTTTGTGTTGATGTGTACAGCCATGAAACAACTTTCAAACTACTCATAATCATGTGGGAAGTTAACCTAAGGTGTTTCCATTAGTTTGCAGTAAGTACTTTGGTGTAAAATTGAGATGTATACTACCTTAAAGTCAGAGCATAGTAGTACTGAGAAATTAACTTTTTTGTCTTGATGAACTGAGGCATGAAACAACTTTAAACCTAGTCATACTCATCTGGGAAGTCAACCAAATCTGTTTGCATTAGGTTTGCAGTCAGGACTTTTGAGTACAATTGAAATGTATACTACTTTTATGTCAAAGCATTCTATTCACTGTGAAATCAACTTTTTTCTCTTTATGTGCACAGCTATGAAACAACTTTCAGACATCTCAGAATCATGTGGGAAGTTAACCTAAGGTGTTTCCATTAGGTTTGCAGTAAGTGCTTTGGTGTAAAATTGAAATGTATACTATTTGTATTGTCTAAGCATTACATGCACTGAGATAACAACTCTTTTGTGTTGATGTGTACAGGCATGAAACAACTTTCAAACTACTCATAATCATGTGGAAAGTTAACCTAAAGTGTTTCCATTAGGTTTGCAGTAAGTGCTTTGGTGTAAAATTGAAATGTATACTACTTTTATGTCAAAGCATTCTATTCACTGTGAAATCAACTTTTTTGTCTTTATGTGCACAGCTATGAAACAACTTTCAGACATCTCAGAATCATGTGGGAAGTTAACCTAAGTTGTTTCCATTAGGTTTGCAGTAAGTGCTTTGGTGTAAAATTGAAATGTATACTATTTGAATTGTCTAAGCATTGCATGCACTGAGATAACAACTTTTTTGTGTTGATGTGTACAGCCATGAAACAACTTTCAAACTACTCATAATCATGTGGAAAGTTGACCTAAGGTGTTTCCATTAGGTTTGCAGTAAGTGCTTTGGTGTAAAATTGAAATGTATACTATTTGTATTGTAAAAGCATTGCATGCACTGAGAAAACAACTTTTTTGTCTTGATGTGCACAGGTATGAAACAACTTTCAGACATCTCAGAATCATATGGGAAGTTAATCTAAGTTGTTTCCATTAGGTTTGCAGTAAGTACTTTGGTGTAAAATTGAAATGTATACTATTTGTATTGTCTAAGCATTACATGCACTGAGATAACAACTTTTTTGTGTTGATGTGTACAGCCATGAATCAACTTTCAAACTACTCATAATCATGTGGGAAGTTAACCTAAGGTGTTTCCATTAGTTTGCAGTAAGTACTTTGGTGTAAAATTGAGATGTATACTACCTTAATGTCAGAGCATAGTAGTACTGAGAAAGTAACTTTTTTGTCTTGATGAACTCAGGCATGAAAAACTTTAAACCTAGTCATACTCATCTGGGAAGTTAACCAAATCTGTTTGCATTAAGTTTGCAGTCAGGACTTTTGAGTACAATTGAAATGTATACTACTTTTATGTCAAATCATTCTACTCACTGTGAAATCAACTTTTTTGTCTTTATGTGCACAGGTATGAAACAACTTTCAGACATCTCAGAATCATGTGGGAAGTTAACTTAAAGTGTTTCCATTAGGTTTGCAGTAAGTGCTTTGGAGTAAAATTGAAATGTATACTATTTGTATTGTTTAAGCACTGCATGCACTGAGATAACAACTTTTTTGTGTTGATGTGTACAGCCATGAAACAACTTTCAAACTACTCATAATCATGTGGAAAGTTAACCTAAAGTGTTTCCATTAGGTTTGCAGTAAGTGCTTTGGTGTAAAATTGAAATGTATACTACTTTTATGTCAAAGCATTCTATTCACTGTGAAATCAACTTTTTTGTCTTTATGTGTAAGCTATGAAACAACTTTCAGACATCTCAGAATCATGTGGGAAGTTAACCTATGGTGTTTCCATTAGGTTTGCAGTAAGTGCTTTGGAGTAAAATTGAAATGTATACTATCTGTATTGTCTAAGCATTGCATGCACTGAGATAACAACTTTTTTGTGTTGATGTGTACAGCCATGAAACAACTTTCAAACTACTCATAATCATGTGGGAGGTTAACCTAAGGTGTTTCCATTAGTTTGCAGTAAGTACTTTGGTGTAAAATTGAGATGTATACTACCTTAAATTCAGAGCATAGTAGTAGTGAGAAATTAACTTTTTTGTCTTGATGAACTGAGGCATGAAACAACTTTAAACCTAGTCATACTCATCTGGGAAGTCAACCAAATCTGTTTGCATTAGGTTTGCAGTCAGGACTTTTGAGTACAATTGAATTGTATACTACTTTTATGTCAAAGCATTCTATTCACTGTGAAATCAACTTTTTTGTCTTTATGTGTAAGCTATGAAACAACTTTCAGACATCTCAGAATCATGTGGGAAGTTAACCTATGGTGTTTCCATTAGGTTTGCAGTAAGTGCTTTGGAGTAAAATTGAAATGTATACTATCTGTATTGTCTAAGCATTGCATGCACTGAGATAACAACTTTTTTGTGTTGATGTGTACAGCCATGAAACAACTTTCAAACTACTCATAATCATGTGGGAAGTTAACCTAAGGTGTTTCCATTAGTTTGCAGTAAGTACTTTGGTGTAAAATTGAGATGTATACTACCTTAAAGTCAGAGCATAGTAGTACTGAGAAATTAACTTTTTTGTCTTGATGAACTGAGGCATGAAACAACTTTAAACCTAGTCATACTCATCTGGGAAGTCAACCAAATCTGTTTGCATTAGGTTTGCAGTCAGGACTTTTGAGTACAATTGAATTGTATACTACTTTTATGTCAAAGCATTCTATTCACTGTGAAATCAACTTTTTTGTCTTTATGTGCACAGCTATGAAACAACTTTCAGACATCTCAGAATCATGTGGGAAGTTAACCTATGGTGTTTCCATTAGGTTTGCAGTAAGTACTTTGGTGTAAAATTGAAATGCATACTATTTGTATTGTCGAAGCATTGCATGCACTGAGATAACAACTTTTTTGTGTTGATGTGTACAGCCATGAAACAACTTTCAAACTACTCATAATCATGTGGGAAGTTAACCTAAGGTGTTTCCATTAGTTTGCAGTAAGTACTTTGGTGGAAAATTGAGATGTATACTACCTTAAAGTCAGAGCATAGTCGTACTGAGAAATTAACTTTTTTGTCTTGATGAAGTGAGGCATGAAACAACTTTAAACCTAGTCATACTCATCTGGGAAGTCAACCAAATCTGTTTGCATTAGGTTTGCAGTCAGGACTTTTGAGTACAATTGAAATGTATACTACTTTTATGTCAAAGCATTCTATTCACTGTGAAATCAACTTTTTTGTCTTTATGTGCACAGGTATGAAACAACTTTCAGACATCTCAGAATCATGTGGGAAGTTAAATTAAAGTGTTTCCATTAGGTTTGCAGTAAGTGCTTTGGAGTAATATTGAAATGTATACTATTTGTATTGTTTAAGCACTGCATGCACTGAGATAACAACTTTTTTGTGTTGATGTGTACAGCCATGAAACAACTTTCAAACTACTCATAATCATGTGGAAAGTTAACCTAAAGTGTTTCCATTAGGTTTGCAGTAAGTGTTTTGGTGTAAAATTGAATTGTATACTACTTTTATGTCAAAGCATTCTATTCACTGTGAAATCAACTTTTTTGTCTTTATGTGCACAGCTATGAAACAACTTTCAGACATCTCAGAATCATGTGGGAAGTTAAACTATGGTGTTTCCATTAGGTTTGCAGTAAGTACTTTGGTGTAAAATTGAAATGCATACTATTTGTATTGTCGAAGCATTGCATGCACTGAGATAACAACTTTTTTGTGTTGATGTGTACAGCCATGATACAACTTTCAAACTACTCATAATCATGTGGGAAGTTAACCTAAGGTGTTTCCATTAGTTTGCAGTAAGTACTTTGGTGTAAAATTGAGATGTATACTACCTTAAAGTCAGAGCATAGTAGTACTGAGAAATTAACTTTTTTGTCTTGATGAACTGAGGCATGAAACAACTTTAAACCTAGTCATACTCATCTGGGAAGTCAACCAAATCTGTTTGCATTAGGTTTGCAGTCAGGACTTTTGAGTACAATTGAAATGTATACTACTTTTATGTCAAAGCATTCTATTCACTGTGAAATCAACTTTTTTGTCTTTATGTGCACAGCTATGAAACAACTTTCAGACATCTCAGAATCATGTGGGAAGTTAACCTAAGTTGTTTCCATTAGGTTTGCAGTAAGTGCTTTGGTGTAAAATTGAAATGTATACTATTTGAATTGTCTAAGCATTGCATGCACTGAGATAACAACTTTTTTGTGTTGATGTGTACAGCCATGAAACAACTTTCAAACTACTCATAATCATGTGGAAAGTTGACCTAAGGTGTTTCCATTAGGTTTGCAGTAAGTGCTTTGGTGTAAAATTGAAATGTATACTATTTGTATTGTAAAAGCATTGCATGCACTGAGAAAACAACTTTTTTGTCTTGATGTGCACAGGTATGAAACAACTTTCAGACATCTCAGAATCATGTGGGAAGTTAACTTAAAGTGTTTCCATTAGGTTTGCAGTAAGTGCTTTGGAGTAAAATTGAAATGTATACTATTTGTATTGTTTAAGCACTGCATGCACTGAGATAACAACTTTTTTGTGTTGATGTGTACAGCCATGAAACAACTTTCAAACTACTCATAATCATGTGGAAAGTTAACCTAAAGTGTTTCCATTAGGTTTGCAGTAAGTGCTTTGGTGTAAAATTGAAATGTATACTACTTTTATGTCAAAGCATTCTATTCACTGTGAAATCAACTTTTTTGTCTTTATGTGTAAGCTATGAAACAACTTTCAGACATCTCAGAATCATGTGGGAAGTTAACCTATGGTGTTTCCATTAGGTTTGCAGTAAGTGCTTTGGAGTAAAATTGAAATGTATACTATCTGTATTGTCTAAGCATTGCATGCACTGAGATAACAACTTTTTTGTGTTGATGTGTACAGCCATGAAACAACTTTCAAACTACTCATAATCATGTGGGAAGTTAACCTAAGGTGTTTCCATTAGTTTGCAGTAAGTACTTTGGTGTAAAATTGAGATGTATACTACCTTAAATTCAGAGCATAGTAGTACTGAGAAATTAACTTTTTTGTCTTGATGAACTGAGGCATGAAACAACTTTAAACCTAGTCATACTCATCTGGGAAGTCAACCAAATCTGTTTGCATTAGGTTTGCAGTCAGGACTTTTGAGTACAATTGAATTGTATACTACTTTTATGTCAAAGCATTCTATTCACTGTGAAATCAACTTTTTTGTCTTTATGTGCACAGCTATGAAACAACTTTCAGACATCTCAGAATCATGTGGGAAGTTAACCTATGGTGTTTCCATTAGGTTTGCAGTAAGTACTTTGGTGTAAAATTGAAATGCATACTATTTGTATTGTCGAAGCATTGCATGCACTGAGATAACAACTTTTTTGTGTTGATGTGTACAGCCATGAAACAACTTTCAAACTACTCATAATCATGTGGGAAGTTAACCTAAGGTGTTTCCATTAGTTTGCAGTAAGTACTTTGGTGTAAAATTGAGATGTATACTACCTTAAAGTCAGAGCATAGTCGTACTGAGAAATTAACTTTTTTGTCTTGATGAAGTGAGGCATGAAACAACTTTAAACCTAGTCATACTCATCTGGGAAGTCAACCAAATCTGTTTGCATTAGGTTTGCAGTCAGGACTTTTGAGTACAATTGAAATGTATACTACTTTTATGTCAAAGCATTCTATTCACTGTGAAATCAACTTTTTTGTCTTTATGTGCACAGGTATGAAACAACTTTCAGACATCTCAGAATCATGTGGGAAGTTAAATTAAAGTGTTTCCATTAGGTTTGCAGTAAGTGCTTTGGAGTAATATTGAAATGTATACTATTTGTATTGTTTAAGCACTGCATGCACTGAGATAACAACTTTTTTGTGTTGATGTGTACAGCCATGAAACAACTTTCAAACTACTCATAATCATGTGGAAAGTTAACCTAAAGTGTTTCCATTAGGTTTGCAGTAAGTGTTTTGGTGTAAAATTGAATTGTATACTACTTTTATGTCAAAGCATTCTATTCACTGTGAAATCAACTTTTTTGTCTTTATGTGCACAGCTATGAAACAACTTTCAGACATCTCAGAATCATGTGGGAAGTTAAACTATGGTGTTTCCATTAGGTTTGCAGTAAGTACTTTGGTGTAAAATTGAAATGCATACTATTTGTATTGTCGAAGCATTGCATGCACTGAGATAACAACTTTTTTGTGTTGATGTGTACAGCCATGATACAACTTTCAAACTACTCATAATCATGTGGGAAGTTAACCTAAGGTGTTTCCATTAGTTTGCAGTAAGTACTTTGGTGTAAAATTGAGATGTATACTACCTTAAAGTCAGAGCATAGTAGTACTGAGAAATTAACTTTTTTGTCTTGATGAACTGAGGCATGAAACAACTTTAAACCTAGTCATACTCATCTGGGAAGTCAACCAAATCTGTTTGCATTAGGTTTGCAGTCAGGACTTTTGAGTACAATTGAAATGTATACTACTTTTATGTCAAAGCATTCTATTCACTGTGAAATCAACTTTTTTGTCTTTATGTGCACAGCTATGAAACAACTTTCAGACATCTCAGAATCATGTGGGAAGTTAACCTAAGTTGTTTCCATTAGGTTTGCAGTAAGTGCTTTGGTGTAAAATTGAAATGTATACTATTTGAATTGTCTAAGCATTGCATGCACTGAGATAACAACTTTTTTGTGTTGATGTGTACAGCCATGAAACAACTTTCAAACTACTCATAATCATGTGGAAAGTTGACCTAAGGTGTTTCCATTAGGTTTGCAGTAAGTGCTTTGGTGTAAAATTGAAATGTATACTATTTGTATTGTAAAAGCATTGCATGCACTGAGAAAACAACTTTTTTGTCTTGATGTGCACAGGTATGAAACAACTTTCAGACATCTCAGAATCATGTGGGAAGTTAACTTAAAGTGTTTCCATTAGGTTTGCAGTAAGTGCTTTGGAGTAAAATTGAAATGTATACTATTTGTATTGTTTAAGCACTGCATGCACTGAGATAACAACTTTTTTGTGTTGATGTGTACAGCCATGAAACAACTTTCAAACTACTCATAATCATGTGGAAAGTTAACCTAAAGTGTTTCCATTAGGTTTGCAGTAAGTGCTTTGGTGTAAAATTGAAATGTATACTACTTTTATGTCCAAAGCATTCTATTCACTGTGAAATCAACTTTTTTGTCTTTATGTGTAAGCTATGAAACAACTTTCAGACATCTCAGAATCATGTGGGAAGTTAACCTATGGTGTTTCCATTAGGTTTGCAGTAAGTGCTTTGGAGTAAAATTGAAATGTATACTATCTGTATTGTCTAAGCATTGCATGCACTGAGATAACAACTTTTTTGTGTTGATGTGTACAGCCATGAAACAACTTTCAAACTACTCATAATCATGTGGGAAGTTAACCTAAGGTGTTTCCATTAGTTTGCAGTAAGTACTTTGGTGTAAAATTGAGATGTATACTACCTTAAATTCAGAGCATAGTAGTACTGAGAATTAACTTTTTTGTCTTGATGAACTGAGGCATGAAACAACTTTAAACCTAGTCATACTCATCTGGGAAGTCAACCAAATCTGTTTGCATTAGGTTTGCAGTCAGGACTTTTGAGTACAATTGAATTGTATACTACTTTTATGTCAAAGCATTCTATTCACTGTGAAATCAACTTTTTTGTCTTTATGTGCACAGCTATGAAACAACTTTCAGACATCTCAGAATCATGTGGGAAGTTAACCTATGGTGTTTCCATTAGGTTTGCAGTAAGTACTTTGGTGTAAAATTGAAATGCATACTATTTGTATTGTCGAAGCATTGCATGCACTGAGATAACAACTTTTTTGTGTTGATGTGTACAGCCATGAAACAACTTTCAAACTACTCATAATCATGTGGGAAGTTAACCTAAGGTGTTTCCATTAGTTTGCAGTAAGTACTTTGTGTAAAATTGAGATGTATACTACCTTAAAGTCAGAGCATAGTCGTACTGAGAAATTAACTTTTTTGTCTTGATGAAGTGAGGCATGAAACAACTTTAAACCTAGTCATACTCATCTGGGAAGTCAACCAAATCTGTTTGCATTAGGTTTGCAGTCAGGACTTTTGAGTACAATTGAAATGTATACTACTTTTATGTCAAAGCATTCTATTCACTGTGAAATCAACTTTTTTGTCTTTATGTGCACAGGTATGAAACAACTTTCAGACATCTCAGAATCATGTGGGAAGTTAAATTAAAGTGTTTCCATTAGGTTTGCAGTAAGTGCTTTGGAGTAATATTGAAATGTATACTATTTGTATTGTTTAAGCACTGCATGCACTGAGATAACAACTTTTTGTGTTGATGTGTACAGCCATGAAACAACTTTCAAACTACTCATAATCATGTGGAAAGTTAACCTAAAGTGTTTCCATTAGGTTTGCAGTAAGTGTTTTGGTGTAAAATTGAATTGTATACTACTTTTATGTCAAAGCATTCTATTCACTGTGAAATCAACTTTTTTGTCTTTATGTGCACAGCTATGAAACAACTTTCAGACATCTCAGAATCATGTGGGAAGTTAAACTATGGTGTTTCCATTAGGTTTGCAGTAAGTACTTTGGTGTAAAATTGAAATGCATACTATTTGTATTGTCGAAGCATTGCATGCACTGAGATAACAACTTTTTTGTGTTGATGTGTACAGCCATGATACAACTTTCAAACTACTCATAATCATGTGGGAAGTTAACCTAAGGTGTTTCCATTAGTTTGCAGTAAGTACTTTGGTGTAAAATT
Organism: Mobula birostris; assembly: GCF_030028105.1. Taxonomy (NCBI): domain Eukaryota; kingdom Metazoa; phylum Chordata; class Chondrichthyes; order Myliobatiformes; family Myliobatidae; genus Mobula; species Mobula birostris. Next base: position 18,301 of record NW_027277576.1, read on the forward strand.
GAGATGTATACTACCTTAAAGTCAGAGCATAGTAGTACTGAGAAATTAACTTTTTTGTCTTGATGAACTGAGGCATGAAACAACTTTAAACCTAGTCATACTCATCTGGGAAGTCAACCAAATCTGTTTGCATTAGGTTTGCAGTCAGGACTTTTGAGTACAATTGAAATGTATACTACTTTTATGTCAAAGCATTCTATTCACTGTGAAATCAACTTTTTTGTCTTTATGTGCACAGCTATGAAACAACTTTCAGACATCTCAGAATCATGTGGGAAGTTAACCTAAGTTGTTTCCATTAGGTTTGCAGTAAGTGCTTTGGTGTAAAATTGAAATGTATACTATTTGAATTGTCTAAGCATTGCATGCACTAAGATAACAACTTTTTTGTGTTGATGTGTACAGCCATGAAACAACTTTCAAACTACTCATAATCATGTGGAAAGTTGACCTAAGGTGTTTCCATTAGGTTTGCAGTAAGTGCTTTGGTGTAAAATTGAAATGTATACTATTTGTATTGTAAAAGCATTGCATGCACTGAGAAAACAACTTTTTTGTCTGATGTGCACAGGTATGAAACAACTTTCAGACATCTCAGAATCATGTGGGAAGTTAACTTAAAGTGTTTCCATTAGGTTTGCAGTAAGTGCTTTGGAGTAAAATTGAAATGTATACTATTTGTATTGTTTAAGCACTGCATGCACTGAGATAACAACTTTTTTGTGTTGATGTGTACAGCCATGAAACAACTTTCAAACTACTCATAATCATGTGGAAAGTTAACCTAAAGTGTTTCCATTAGGTTTGCAGTAAGTGCTTTGGTGTAAAATTGAAATGTATACTACTTTTATGTCAAAGCATTCTATTCACTGTGAAATCAACTTTTTGTCTTTATGTGTAAGCTATGAAACAACTTTCAAACATCTCAGAATCATGTGGGAAGTTAACCTATGGTGTTTCCATTAGGTTTGCAGTAAGTGCTTTGGAGTAAAATTGAAATGTATACTATCTGTATTGTCTAAGCATTGCATGCACTGAGATAACAACTTTTTTGTGTTGATGTGTACAGCCATGAAACAACTTTCAAACTACTCATAATCATGTGGGAAGTTAACCTAAGGTGTTTCCATTAGTTTGCAGTAAGTACTTTGGTTTAAAATTGAGATGTATACTACCTTAAATTCAGAGCATAGTAGTACTGAGAAATTAACTTTTTTGTCTTGATGAACTGAGGCATGAAACAACTTTAAACCTAGTCATACTCATCTGGGAAGTCAACCAATCTGTTTGCATTAGGTTTGCAGTCAGGACTTTTGAGTACAATTGAATTGTATACTACTTTTATGTCAAAGCATTCTATTCACTGTGAAATCAACTTTTTTGTCTTTATGTGCACAGCTATGAAACAACTTTCAGACATCTCAGAATCATGTGGGAAGTTAACCTATGGTGTTTCCATTAGGTTTGCAGTAAGTACTTTGGTGTAAAATTGAAATGCATACTATTTGTATTGTCGAAGCATTGCATGCACTGAGATAACAACTTTTTTGTGTTGATGTGTACAGCCATGAAACAACTTTCAAACTACTCATAATCATGTGGGAAGTTAACCTAAGGTGTTTCCATTAGTTTGCAGTAAGTACTTTGGTGTAAAATTGAGATGTATACTACCTTAAAGTCAGAGCATAGTCGTACTGAGAAATTAACTTTTTTGTCTTGATGAAGTGAGGCATGAAACAACTTTAAACCTAGTCATACTCATCTGGGAAGTCAACCAAATCTGTTTTGCATTAGGTTTGCAGTCAGGACTTTGAGTACAATTGAAATGTATACTACTTTTATGTCAAAGCATTCTATTCACTGTGAAATCAACTTTTTTGTCTTTATGTGCACAGGTATGAAACAACTTTCAGACATCTCAGAATCATGTGGAAGTTAAATTAAAGTGTTTCCATTAGGTTTGCAGTAAGTGCTTTGGAGTAATATTGAAATGTATACTATTGTATTGTTTAAGCACTGCATGCACTGAGATAACAACTTTTTTGTGTTGATGTGCAGAGCCATGAAACAACTTTCAAACTACTCATAATCATGTGGAAAGTTAACCTAAAGTGTTTCCATTAGGTTTGCAGTAAGTGTTTTGGTGTAAAATTGAATTGTATACTACTTTTATGTCAAAGCATTCTATTCACTGTGAAATCAACTTTTTTGTCTTTATGTGCACAGCTATGAAACAACTTTCAGACATCTCAGAATCATGTGGGAAGTTAAACTATGGTGTTTCCATTAGGTTTGCAGTAAGTACTTTGGTGTAAAATTGAAATGCATACTATTTGTATTGTCGAGCATTGCATGCACTGAGATAACAACTTTTTTGTGTTGATGTGTACAGCCATGATACAACTTTCAAACTACTCATAATCATGTGGGAAGTTAACCTAAGGTGTTTCCATTAGTTTGCAGTAAGTACTTTGGTGTAAAATTGAGATGTATACTACCTTAAAGTCAGAGCATAGTAAGTACTGAGAAATTAACTTTTTGTACTTGATGAACTGAGGCATGAAACAACTTTAAACCTAGTCATACTCATCTGGGAAGTCAACCAAATCTGTTTGCATTAGGTTTGCAGTCAGGACTTTTGAGTACAATTGAAATGTATACTACTTTTATGTCAAAGCATTCTATTCACTGTGAAATCAACTTTTTTGTCTTTATGTGCACAGCTATGAAACAAATTTCAGACATCTCAGAATCATGTGGGAAGTTAACCTAAGTTGTTTCCATTAGGTTTGCAGTAAGTGCTTTGGTGTAAAATTGAAATGTATACTATTTGAATTGTCTAAGCATTGCATGCACTGAGATAACAACTTTTTTAATTGATGTGTACAGCCATGAAACAACTTTCAAACTACTCATAATCATGTGGAAAGTTGACCTAAGGTGTTTCCATTAGGTTTGCAGTAAGTGCTTTGGTGTAAAATTGAAATGTATACTATTTGTATTGTAAAAGCATTGCATGCACTGAGAAAAACAACTTTTTTGTCTTGATGTGCACAGGTATGAAACAACTTTCAGACATCTCAGAATCATATGGGAAGTTAATCTAAGTTGTTTCCATTAGGTTTGCAGTAAGTACTTTGGTGTAAAATTGAAATGTATACTATTTGTATTGTCTAAGCATTACATGCACTGAGATAACAACTTTTTTGTGTTGATGTGTACAGCCATGAATCAACTTTCAAACTACTCATAATCATGTGGGAAGTTAACCTAAGGTGTTTCCATTAGTTTGCAGTAAGTACTTTGGTGTAAAATTGAGATGTATACTACCTTAATGTCAGAGCATAGTAGTACTGAGAAAGTAACTTTTTTGTCTTGATGAACTCAGGCATGAAAAACTTTAAACCTAGTCATACTCATCTGGGAAGTTAACCAAATCTGTTTGCATTAAGTTTGCAGTCAGGACTTTTGAGTACAATTGAAATGTATACTACTTTTATGTCAAATCATTCTACTCACTGTGAAATCAAACTTTTTTGTCCTTTATGTGCACAGGTATGAAACAACTTTCAGACATCTCAGAATCATGTGGGAAGTTAACTTAAAGTGTTTCCATTAGGTTTGCAGTAAGTGCTTTGGAGTAAAATTGAAATGTATACTATTTGTATTGTTTAAGCACTGCATGCACTGAGATAACAACTTTTTTGTGTGATGTGTACAGGCATGAAACAACTTTCAAACTACTCATAATCATGTGGAAAGTTAACCTAAAGTGTTTCCATTAGGTTTGCAGTAAGTGCTTTGGTGTAAATTGAAATGTATACTACTTTTATGTCAAAGCATTCTATTCACTGTGAAATCAACTTTTTTGTCTTTATGTGTAAGCTATGAAACAACTTTCAGACATCTCAGAATCATGTGGGAAGTTAACCTATGGTGTTTCCATTAGGTTTGCAGTAAGTGCTTTGGAGTAAAATTGAAATGTATACTATCTGATTGTCTAAGCATTGCATGCACTGAGATAACAACTTTTTTGTGTTGATGTGTACAGCCATGAAACAACTTTCAAAACTACTCATAATCATGTGGGAAGTTAACCTAAGGTGTTTCCATTAGTTTGCAGTAAGTACTTTGGTGTAAAATTGAGATGTATACTACCTTAAATTCAGAGCATAGTAGTACTGAGAAATTAACTTTTTTGTCTTGATGAACTGAGGCATGAAACAACTTTAAACCTAGTCATAACTCATCTGGGAAGTCAACCAAATCTGTTTGCATTAGGTTTGCAGTCAGGACTTTTGAGTACAATTGAATTGTATACTACTTTTATGTCAAAGCATTCTATTCACTGTGAAATCAACTTTTTTGTCTTTATGTGCACAGCTATGAAACAACTTTCAGACATCTCAGAATCATGTGGGAAGTTAACCTATGGTGTTTCCATTAGGTTTGCAGTAAGTACTTTGGTGTAAAATTGAAATGCATACTATTTGTATTGTCGAAGCATTGCATGCACTGAGATAACAACTTTTTTGTGTTGATGTGTACAGCCATGAAACAACTTTCAAACTACTCATAATCATGTGGGAAGTTAACCTAAGGTGTTTCCATTAGTTTGCAGTAAGTACTTTGGTGTAAAATTGAGATGTATACTACCTTAAAGTCAGAGCATAGTCGTACTGAGAAATTAACTTTTTTGTCTTGATGAAGTGAGGCATGAAACAACTTTAAACCTAGTCATACTCATCTGGGAAGTCAACCAAATCTGTTTGCATTAGGTTTGCAGTCAGGACTTTTGAGTACAATTGAAATGTATACTACTTTTATGTCAAAGCATTCTATTCACTGTGAAATCAACTTTTTTGTCTTTATGTGCACAGCTATGAAACAACTTTCAGACATCTCAGAATCATGTGGGATGTTAACCTAAGTTGTTTCCATTAGGTTTGCAGTAAGTGCTTTGGTGTAAAATTGAAATGTATACTATTTGAATTGTCTAAGCATTGCATGCACTGAGATAACAACTTTTTTGTGTTGATGTGTACAGCCATGAAACAACTTTCAAACTACTCATAATCATGTGAAAGTTGACCTAAGGTGTTTCCATTAGGTTTGCAGTAAGTGCTTTGGTGTTAAAATTGAAATGTATAATATTTGTATTGTAAAAGCATTGCATGCACTGAGAAAACAACTTTTTTGTCTTGATGTGCACAGGTATGAAACAACTTTCAGACATCTCAGAATCATATGGGAAGTTAATCTAAGTTGTTTCCATTAGGTTTGCAGTAAGTACTTTGGTGTAAAATTGAAATGTATACTATTTGTATTGTCTAAGCATTACATGCACTGAGATAACAACTTTTTTGTGTTGATGTGTACAGCCATGAATCAACTTTCAAACTACTCATAATCATGTGGGAAGTTAACCTAAGGTGTTTCCATTAGTTTGCAGTAAGTACTTTGGTGTAAAATTGAGATGTATACTACCTTAATGTCAGAGCATAGTAGTACTGAGAAAGTAACTTTTTTGTCTTGATGAACTCAGGCATGAAAAACTTTAAACCTAGTCATACTCATCTGGGAAGTTAACCAAATCTGTTTGCATTAAGTTTGCAGTCAGGACTTTTGAGTACAATTGAAATGTATACTACTTTATGTCAAATCATTCTACTCACTGTGAAATCAACTTTTTTGTCTTTATGTGCACAGGTATGAAACAACTTTCAGACATCTCAGAATCATGTGGGAAGTTAACCTAAGGTGTTTCCATTAGTTTGCAGTAAGTACTTTGGTGTAAAATTGAGATGTATACTACCTTAATGTCAGAGCATAGTAGTACTGAGAAAGTAACTTTTTTGTCTTGATGAACTCAGGCATGAAAAACTTTAAACCTAGTCATACTCATCTGGGAAGTTAACCAATCTGTTTGCATTAAGTTTGCAGTCAGGACTTTTGAGTACAATTGAAATGTATACTACTTTTATGTCAAATCATTCTACTCACTGTGAAATCAACTTTTTTTGTCTTTATGTGCACAGGTATGAAACAACTTTCAGACATCTCAGAATCATGTGGGAAGTTAACTTAAAGTGTTTCCATTAGGTTTGCAGTAAGTGCTTTGGAGTAAAATTGAAATGTATACTATTTGTATTGTTTAAGCACTGCATGCACTGAGATAACAACTTTTTTGTGTTGATGTGTACAGGCATGAAACAACTTTCAAACTACTCATAATCATGTGGAAAGTTAACCTAAAGTGTTTCCATTAGGTTTGCAGTAAGTGCTTTGGTGTAAATTGAAATGTATACTACTTTTATGTCAAAGCATTCTATTCACTGTGAAATCAACTTTTTTGTCTTTATGTGTAAGCTATGAAACAACTTTCAGACATCTCAGAATCATGTGGGAAGTTACCCTAAGTTGTTTCCATTAGGTTTGCAGTAAGTGCTTTGGTGTAAAATTGAAATGTATACTATTTGAATTGTCTAAGCATTGCATGCACTGAGATAACAACTTTTTTGTGTTGATTTGTACAGCCATGAAACAACTTTCAAACTACTCAGAATCATGTGGAAAGTTGACCTAAGGTGTTTCCATTAGGTTTGCAGTAAGTGCTTTGGTGTAAAATTGAAATGCATACTATTTGTATTGTAAAAGCATTGCATGCACTGAGAAAACAACTTTTTTGTCTTGATGTGCACAGGTATGAAACAACTTTCAGACATCTCAGAATCATATGGGAAGTTAATCTAAGTTGTTTCCATTAGGTTTGCAGTAAGTACTTTGGTGTAAAATTGAAATGTATACTATTTGTATTGTCTAAGCATTACATGCACTGAGATAACAACTTTTTTGTGTTGATGTGTACAGCCATGAATCAACTTTCAAACTACTCATAATCATGTGGGAAGTTAACCTAAGGTGTTTCCATTAGTTTGCAGTAAGTACTTTGGTGTAAAATTGAGATGTATACTACCTTAATGTCAGAGCATAGTAGTACTGAGAAAGTAACTTTTTTGTCTTGATGAACTGAGGCATGAAAAACTTTAACTTAGTCATACTCATCTGGGAAGTTAACCAAATCTGTTTGCATTAGGTTTGCAGTCAGGACTTTTGAGTACAATTGAAATGTATACTACTTTTATGGTCAAATCATTCTACTCACTGTGAAATCAACTTTTTGTCTTTATGTGCACAGGTATGAAACAACTTTCAGACATCTCAGAATCATGTGGGAAGTTAACTTAAAGTGTTTCCATTAGGTTTGCAGTAAGTGCTTTGGAGTAAAATTGAAATGTATACTATTTGTATTGTTTAAGCACTGCATGCACTGAGATAACAACTTTTTTGTGTTGATGTGTACAGCCATGAAACAACTTTCAAACTACTCATAATCATGTGGAAAGTTAACCTAAAGTGTTTCCATTAGGTTTGCAGTAAGTGCTTTGGTGTAAAATTGAAATGTATACTACTTTTATGTCAAAGCATTCTATTCACTGTGAAATCAACTTTTTATTCTTTATGTGCACAGCTATGAAACAACTTTCAGACATCTCAGAATCATGTGAGAAGTTAACCTATGGTGTTTCCATTAGGTTTGCAGTAAGTGCTTTGGAGTAAAATTGAAATGTATACTATTTGTATTGTCTAAGCATTGCATGCACTGAGATAACAACTTTTTTGTGTTGATGTGTACAGCCATGAAACAACTTTCAAACTACTCATAATCATGTGGGAAGTTAACCTAAGGTGTTTCCATTAGTTTGCAGTAAGTACTTTGGTGTAAAATTGAGATGTATACTACCTTAAATTCAGAGCATAGTAGTACTGAGAAATTAACTTTTTTGTCTTGATGAACTGAGGCATGAAACAACTTTAAACCTAGTCATACTCATCTGGGAAGTCAACCAAATCTGTTTGCATTAGGTTTGCAGTCAGGACTTTTGAGTACAATGAAATGTATACTACTTTTATGTCAAAGCATTCTATTCACTGTGAAATCAACTTTTTTGCCTTTATGTGCACAGCTATGAAACAACTTTCAGACATCTCAGAATCATGTGGGAAGTTATCCTAAGTTGTTTCCATTAGGTTGCAGTAAGTGCTTTGGTGTAAAATTGAAATGTATACTATTTGTATTGTCTAAGCATTGCAAGCACTGAGAAAAACAACTTTTTTGTCTTGATGTGCACAGGTATGAAACAACTTTCAGACATCTCAGAATCATATGGGAAGTTAATCTAAGTTGTTTTCCATTAGGTTTGCAGTAAGTACTTTGGTGTAAAATTGAATGCATACTATTTGTATTGTCTAAGCGTTACATGCACTGAGATAAACAACTTTTTGTGTTGATGTGTACAGCCATGAATCAACTTTCAAACTACTCATAATCATGTGGGAAGTTAACCTAAGGTGTTTCCATTAGTTTGCAGTAAGTACTTTGGTGTAAAATTGAGATGTATACTACCTTAAAGTCAGAGCATAGTGGTACTGAGAAATTAACTTTTTTGTCTTGATGAACTGAGGCATGAAACAA